>NW_026670217.1:0-1034 GCF_009828535.3 Hylobates moloch | reverse complement strand
TGTGTTGAGCAAAAACGGCCCCACCCTCACCCAGTGTTGCCCTTGATCTAACATTCTAAGTGTCAGAGGTTCCATATTTTAATAGAAAATGTGCCCTGGCTGTGAGGTAGTGGAGAGTGAATGTCACTCATTACCTACAGGGACAATTCCCAATGAAGGCCTTAAATGATGCTCAGCTAAGCTGGTTCTCATGTGGCCTCTGTGTCTTCGACAGCTGCTGAATCCTCTGATCACACATGATGGGACTTGTACACTTGAAATCAAATGTATTTTTAAAACTTCTGTTGTTGAGAATTCCCACCTCATTTTTCCATGGACAAAATTATTCTTTATGTCATAGTGCACTTAAAATTTGGTATTACCTAGAAGTTAAAGAAATATGATAACTGTGCCAAACTGATATCTCTGTGTAAGATTATTCCATGAGAAAACCCTCTCCCAGTTCCCCTGCAGCTCTTCAGGAATCCCCATATCCCCAGAGCTCTTTGTGCTCATGGATGGTGCATCCAAAGTAAGGAAGACCCTTTGTCAAGAAGGGAAGCAGAAGGGGGATGAGAGGGTCTTGCATGCAGAGCTGGAATCGACTTCCACTCTGCTTCTTGCAAGCTGTGTGATGCTAGATGAAATTTCTTCTTCCTCTAGGAGCCTCTGTTTTCTTAGATTTGGAGCAGGGTGCTCACACTGACCTTGCAGATTTCTGAGAATCAGAGACAGCACATGAAAAGCCTGGAGGCCATTCTCTTAAGAGTAGCTGCGACTCATGTGTGGACAATGGGCTTTTCATGCTTCTCTTTCTCTCTGTTATCTGATGCAAGGAACATGCTCCGGTGATGATGGTGAGGGAGGAATTAGGATAGACATAGACACCCCTGTGTCAGAAACATGCTTCTTTATTACTGGGTTATGACTCTGTCTTCCTAGGGACAGGCCCCCAGCCTGCCTCCTTTTGCAGACAAAGTGGCGTGTGAGGATAGCAGTTTGTCCCCACAACTTTTCTTCACTCCCCTGCCATCGGCAGGACTCAATTGAAGGGA
>NW_026670216.1:0-1034 GCF_009828535.3 Hylobates moloch | reverse complement strand
GCGGGGAGCCGGGTCCTCCCTCCCTACGCCAGGGCAGCCACTCTATGACCTCGGCTCCTTCACAGCCCTGGCTGTAGCCTGAGGCCCCCGCATGGTGGCCAGCCCCACCGGACATTGGTGGATGAGAGCCCTGCTGACGCCAGCCCCTTCCCCCACCACACCCACCACACCTCCCGGTCCAACGCAGGACGACTTGTTCCCGGGCAGAGACAGAGTGCCGAGTCCCACGTCAGCCCCTGACGCACCTGCCGTCTCTTCAACACCCTACCCTGCTCCCGGCTAGCTGGAGAGCTCTCACTTAGACCCCAGAACCCTGAACCTGCCTTGGGAACCTCTCCTGCCACACAGCAGGGTGCGTCCTCTTCCGTGGCGCTGTCCTGGGCCCGGGGCACATGTCCACACAGCCGGGTGCGTCCTCTCTCTGGACACACGTCAGTGCCGTCACAGCTCAGCATTCATTTGTTCAACAGTTACGAAGCATCGATCACATGCCTCACTCTCTTCTCAGAGCTGGGGACTCAGTGGTAACAAAATAAACCAAACAGGCAAAAATCTCTGCCTGCAGCGGCTTGCAGTCTAGCAGGTCCCTGCTCCTCAGAAGACTTAAAGATCTTCAGGGGTAAAAAAATAAAATAAAATATGTGTGTTCTCATTTCTGTACTTCCAGGTGCACTCTCAGTGTGTGCAGCAAACGTTTTATAAAAGAGCTGCTGCTGAACTCAAACTACTGTTGGGAAAAACTGCAGCCAACTTTGTAAGGACAGATATGAAAACATCTTAAAAGGAAGTCTATTTTTGTTCTGCTTTAAATATTTTACTATGTATTATGTGAAATACAGAAAGAAATATATGGAATATATCGGCCGGGCGTGGTGGCTCACGCCTGTAATACCAGCACTTTGGGAGGCCGAGACGGGCAGGTCACAAGGTCAGGAGATCAAGACCATCCTGGCTAACATGGTGAAACCCCGTCTCTACAAAAATACAAAAACATTAGTCGGGCGTGATGGTGGGCGCCTGTAGTCCCAGCTACT
>NW_026670215.1:0-1034 GCF_009828535.3 Hylobates moloch | reverse complement strand
GCAACGCCACATGGGCAGAGCAGCCTCCGGGCACTCAAGCCCTCCCCCCACCGGAACTGAGGACAGGCAGTGCACATGGGTATGGAGATGGGAGGAGAGGGCCCAGAGGAATGCATGGGCGCCCATTTTTCCAGGGCCACCCTGTCCACAAGCACACCAGCCAGCAGGTCCTGGACGTGGGGGGCCTGGCCTGGGCTCCAGGGTCCCTGGGTGATGGCTGTGTAGCTTTCTCCAAGTCACTGAGCCATTGTGAGAATGGGGACCGGTGGGGTGGCCCCGAGGACCTCACTGGGGCTGTGGATGGAACATGCCCAGGAGGCATTGGTAGAGCAGGGGACTGTCTGGGCCTCTCGGCCTAAGGGGCATCAGCCTCATAGATCGGCAGAGGCTCCTCCAGTCCCGCACATCTCAATGGCCCCATGTGACACCAATAACCTCTCAGGGCCCAGGTTCCATCTGTGAAGCTCAAGCATCTGGCCAAACCATCTCTTGGCACCCACTGACTTATTCCTTTATCAGGTGTTCACTGGACACCAGCAGGTCCCGGACACTTCAAGGCCACACAGTCCCCTGAGAAACGGCCACAGCCAGGGTCCAACAGACATGTGCAGCGAGCCAACCGTCTCTGTACCAGAGGCCACATGGTCCAGGATATGATATATGTTACAACAAAGACACAGGGCCCACGTCGCAGAAAACAGGGAGTCCACAGCAAGGACACAAACATTCCCTGCAAAATGGGCCAAGAAGAGAAACCGCAAGGAGGTGAAAAGTACTCAAGGTGGAAATGCTGACGGACCCCCCTCCACGGATGCCTCCTGGGCGTGTTACATCCACAGCCCCAGTGAGGTCCTCGGGGCCACCCCACTGGTCCTCATTCTCACAATGCCTCAGTGACTTGGAGAAAGCTACACAGCCGTCACCCAGGGACCCTGGAGCCAGCCCAGGCCAGGCCCCCACGTCCAGGACCTGCTGGCTGGTGTGCTTGTGGGCGGGGTGGCCCCGGAAAGGCGGGCGCCTGTACATTCCTCTGG
>NW_026670214.1:0-1034 GCF_009828535.3 Hylobates moloch | reverse complement strand
GTCTGTGGTACTGTAAAACAGCCCTAGGAAACGAACACAGCCTGTTAGCCCACAGACGGTGGAGAGATGGAATGCTCAGTGGAGCTCCAGGCTTACTGTCTACAGCTCCCAAAGTGTGCTACTGGACCCTTGGATGGGTGTAGGTATGCACAATAATTTTGGGTGGTGCAGGGTGAATAATTTCAATTGACATCATAATGTGTTTATCTTACTGGGTAAATCAGGGGTCCCCACCTGTTAGGAACCAGGCTACACAGCAGGAGGTGAGCAGCCAGCCAGTGAGCAAAGCTTCATCTGTAAAAACAGCTGCTCCCCATCCCTCGCATTACCGCATGAGCTCTGCCACCTGTCAGAGGAGTGGTGCCGTTACAGTCTCATAGAACCCAACTGTGAACTGTGCATGCCAGGGATCTAGATTGCGTGCTCCTTATGAGAACCTAATGCCTGATGATCTGTGGCTGTCTCCCATCACCTCCTGATGGGACCATGTAGTTGCAGGAAAACAAGCTTAGGGCTCCCACTGAGTCTATATTATGGTGAGTTGTGTAATTATTTCATTATATATTACAGTGAAATAATAATAGAAATAAAGCACACAATAAATGTAATGGGCTTGAACCATCTCTGCATCATCCCTTCCCCTTCTGCCAGGTCCATGGAAGAGTTGTCTTCAAGAAAACTGCTCTCTGGTGCCAAAAAGTTTGGGGACCGCTGGTGTAAATGTTTCTAAGAATAGTTAAGCCACTTAAGCTTTACATGCTACGAAGAATACAGGTTTAAATGCTAATAAAAATAGGTGCAAATGAAAACACTCTTTCTGTGGTCCAGGGAATCTTAACCATTCTATCAGAAAGACTTGCAGCTTGGAGCTGCAGCTGCCCTCCCACATCCTGTCCACTGTAAAGCCCTGCAACACACTCACACACACACATGCACATACATACACATGCATATACTTGCACACATGCACGTAAATACATTCACGTGTATATACCTGCACACACACACGCACATACATACACAGGCATATACCT
>NW_026670213.1:0-1034 GCF_009828535.3 Hylobates moloch | reverse complement strand
ACTCAGCTCTATATAAAGTGGACCTAATAGACATTTACAGAACTCTCCACCCCAAATCAACAGAATATACATTTTTTTCAGCACCACACCACACCTATACCAAAATTGACCACGTAGTTGGAAGTAAAGCTCTCCTCAGCAAATGTAAAAGAACAGAAATTATAACAAACTGTCTCTCAGACCACAGTGCAATCAAACTAGAACTCAGGATTAAGAAACTCACTCAAAACCGCTCAACTACATGGAAATTGAACAACCTGCTCCTGAATGACTATTGGGTACATAATGAAATGAAGGCAGAAATAAAGATGTTCTTTGAAACCAATGAGAACAAAGACACAACATACCAGAATCTCTGGGACACATTCAAAGCAGTGTGTAGAGGTAAATTTATAGCACTAAATGCCCACAAGAGAAAGCAGGAAAGATCCAAAATTGACACCCTAACATCACAATTAAAAGAACTAGAAAAGCAAGAGCAAACACATTCAAAAGCTAGCAGAAGGCTAGAAATAACTAAAATCAGAGCAGAACTGAAGGAAATAGAGACACAAAAAACCCTTCAAAAAATTAATGAATCCAGGAGCCGGTTTTTGAAAAGATCAACAAAATTGATATACCACTAGCAAGATTAATAAAGAAGAAAAGAGAGAAGAATCAAATAGATGCAATAAAAAATGACAAAGGGGATATCACCACCGATCCCACAGAAATACAATCTACCATCAGAGACTACTACAAACACCTCTATGCAAATAAACTAGAAAATCTAGAAGAAATGGATAAATTCCTCGACAAATACACCCTCCCAAGACTAAACCAGGAAGAAGTTGAATCTCTGAATAGACCAATAACAGGTTCTGAAATTGTGGCAATAATCAATAGCTTACCAACCAAAAAGAGTCCAGGACCTGATGGATTCACAGCTGAATTCTACCAGAGGTACAAGGAGGAACTGGTACCATTCGTTCTGAAACTATTCCAATCGATAGAAAAAGAGGGAATCCTCCCTAACACATTTTATGAGGCCAGCA
>NW_026670212.1:0-1034 GCF_009828535.3 Hylobates moloch | reverse complement strand
GAGTAATCCTTGCCTCTTTGAACTCATTTTATTTATGGCTGGTGCTATCCAGCATATCTTTTTATTCTCACATGCATGTTAGTTGGAGAATAGATGGATGAATGAATGAATGAATGAATGAACAAAGGTGGGTGGTGCCTTTTGTTTGGATCCAATTTTCTCTCACTTAATAGGATCATATTGATGGGCATTCCTAGACTTATTTTGACCTTTCTTGAAGGATGATTCATTCTACCACTTACTAATAATAATCATAAAAGCTAACATTTATATGCTTGCTGCCTACCATGTGACAAATGTTGCACTAAATGCTTTCTACATATTAACTCATTTACTCCTCACAGCAATCCTACAAAGGGGGCAGTATTATTCCCATTTTGCAGATGAGGCAACTAAGAAGCAGAGAGTTTAAGGATGTACCCAGAATTACATATTAAGTTGCAGAGCTGGGATTTGCACCAGGCAGTCTAGCAATTTCATAAGTTAAGATTTAGAATCAAACTAGCTAAGGTTGACAATTCATTCTGCCTCTAATGCTTCAGGTTCATCATCTTGAAATGAGAATCATTCAAGAGCTTACTGGGGGCATTAGATGAATTAACATATGCTAAACACTAAGCCAGCAAATATCCATGATATTAGTTCCATCCACTTCTTCTTACCACTGGCCACATGGAACTTACACTCTGGGTCTAGAAAGCATGTATGTGCCCCTGGATGACTCAGCAGCTGTCTCCATCAACTTTGAGATCTTGGTTCTGATTAAAATCTTTTTCCTTGACTCTGCCTTTCTGAAGACTGTCTTTTGGAATGGGGGCAGTTGGGGTAGGATTAAAAAACACTTTCTGAGTAAATACCCCTTCAGTTCTTCTTCTCACTGTTGTATGTATTTTTATATTTATCTATTTTGCCTTGTTTCAGAAGTGGATTTAAGGTAAGCTAGAAAGATGTAGACAGTTCTGTAGGATAAAATGAATATGCAAATGCTAAAAATAAAAGAAAAAATACAAGTAAGAAAGAACAGGGGAGCCAGG
>NW_026670211.1:0-1034 GCF_009828535.3 Hylobates moloch | reverse complement strand
CAAGGGCTAATCTCTACATAAATATACAGGTCTCTATCTATCTAATCTAGTGCTGCATCTTGCATACTCTAGATTACTAGGTTTTCCTAGAATCTCATTTTAATCTCCTGGACTAACGGAATGCACTGGAGTCTATCTGGGTTCTTTCCTCTCACACCACATACAAGGGCCATTTTGTGTGTGTGTGTGTGTGTATTTTTTTTTAATTATTATTATACTTTAGGTTTTAGGGCACATGTGCACAATGTGCAGGTTTGTTACATATGTATCCATGTGCCATGTTGTTTTGCTGCACCCATTAACTCGTCATTTAGCATTAGGTATATCTCCTAATGCTGTCCCTCCCCCCTCCCCCCACCCCACAACAGTCCCCGGAGTGTGATGTTCCCCTTCCTGCGTCCATGAGTTCTCATTGTTCAATTCCCACCTATGAGTGAGAACATGCGGTGTTTGGTTTTTTGTCCTTGCAATAGTTTGCTGAGAATGATATTTTCCAGTTTCATCTATGTCCCTACAAAGGACATGAACTAATCATTTTTTATGGCTGCATAGTATTCCATGGTGTATATGTGCCACATTTTCTTAATCCAGTCTATCGTAGTTGGACATTTGGGTTGGTTCCAAGTCTTTGCTATTGTGAATAGTGCCGCAATAAACATATGTGTGCATGTGTCTTTATAGCAGCATGATTTATAGTCCTTTGGGTATATACCCAGTAATGGGATGGCTGGGTCAAATGGTATTTCTAGTTCTAGATCCTCGAGGAATCGCCACACTGACTTCCACAATGGTTGAACTAGTTTACAGTCCCATCAACAGTGTAAAAGTGTTCCTATTTCTCCACATCCTCTCCAGCACCTGTTGTTTCCTGACTTTTTAATGATGGCCATTCTAACTGGTGTGAGATGGTATCTCACTGTGGTTTTGATTTGCATTTCTCTGATGGCCAGTGATGATGAGCATTTCTTCATGTGTTTTTTGGCTGCATAAATGTCTTCTTTTGAGAAGTGTCTGTTCATGTCCTTTGCCCACTT
>NW_026670210.1:0-1034 GCF_009828535.3 Hylobates moloch | reverse complement strand
CAGAAACCATGAAACTATAACAAAAGATCTAACTTTTCGGTCATCGGAGTCCTAGAGGAGAGAAAAAAGGGTGGAACTGAAATGGTACTCAAAGAAATAATACCTGGAAACTCCCGAAATGTGGTAAGAATCTCAAACAAGACAAACCCAAAGAAATTCATACCAAAATACATTATAATTAAACTTATAAAAGCAAAAGACAACTATCTTGATAGCAGCCAGAGAAAAACACCTTCCTAGAGGAAAGAGTAATTCAAATAACTGCAGATTTCTCATCAGAAACCCTGGAGTTCAGAAGGAAGTGGCACAATGTTTTTCAGGTGTTGAAAATAAAAGGAATGTAAACCCAGAATCCTGTATCCACAGAAGATAACTGTCAGGAATGAAGGAGAAAATCCAGACATTCTCAGATGAAGACAAACTAAGAGAATTTAGTTCTAACAAAGAATGATTAAAGGAAGTTCTCTAAAAAAGAAAATAATAAAAGAAGAAACCTTACAACATTAGAAAGGAAGAAAAAACATGGTAAGCCAAAGTATGAATAAACACAATAGACTCTTCCTGTCATCTTGAGATTTCTAAATTATGTTTGCCACTTGAAGCAAAAATTATAACACTGTGTTATAGAGGTGATTCTATGTGTATAGACAGTGCCTAAGACAATTCTTTTATATACAGGGAAAAGAAAAGGACTAAAAGTGAGGCTGGGCGTGGTGGCTCACACCTGTAATCCCAGCACTTTGGGAGGCCAAGGCAGGTAGATAACCTGAGGTCAGGAGTTTGAGACCAGCCTGGCCAACATGGTGAACCCCCATCTCTACTAAAAATACAAAAATTGGCTGGGCATGGTGACTCGTGCCTGTAATCCCGGCTACTAGTGGGGCTGAGGCAGTAGGATCTCTTGAACCTAGGAGGCAGAGGTTGCAGTGAGCTGAAATCATGCCACTGCACTCCAGCCTGGGCAACAGAGTGAGGCTCCATCTCAAAAAAAAAAAAAAAAAAAGTGACATTTTCTATTCTTCATTTAAACTGTT
>NW_026670209.1:0-1035 GCF_009828535.3 Hylobates moloch | reverse complement strand
AGTGAGCCAAGATTGCGCTACTGCACTCCAGCCTGGGCGACAGAGCGAGACTCCATCTCAAAAAAAAAAAAAAAAAATTAGACAAATAAATAAATAAGACATTATAATGGCAAAAACTGCAATTACTTTTGTACTAACCTAATAATAAACAAGTAGAAAATTAAACAAATAAGATAAATAAAATAATAGTGAATAAGATAATAAGTAAATAAGAGAAAACAAAAATCACAAATTTTATTTTGAAGACTGAAAAATATAATTGTCTACATAAATTTCATAAATTTAAAAATATGGACTTTTCATATAAAATAAGAAAACCAGGTGGTTGAGGTCCTGGTGGTCGAGGTGGGCAGATCACGAGGTCAGGAGTTCGAGACCATCCTGGCCAACATGGCAAAACCCCGTCTCTACTAAAAATACCAAAATTAGCCGGGCGTGGTGGCGGGCGCCTGTAGTCCCAGCTACTTGGGAGGCTGAGACAGGAGAATCCCTTGAACCTGGGAGGCAGAGGTTGCAGTGAGCCAAGATCACACCATTGTACTCCAGCCTGGGCAACAGAGCGAGACTCCGTCTCAAAAAAAAAAAAAAAAAGCTAGTGGTTATTGTTTGTCCGAACTGTATCTGTCCATCTTATGGAACTTTCCTGTTAGTTCCACTAGTTTTTCCATTAACCGTTATGCATTTCGTGTGTAAGACAGTCATCTATTTTATTATTCATACTCCCTGGTTTTTTCCCTCCTATTGCATTAGCCAGCACTTTGGGAGACCTAGGTGGGTGGATCACCTGAGGTCAGGAGTTCGAGACCAGCCTGGCCAACACGGTGAAACCCCCGTCTCTACTAAAAATACAAAAATTAGCCAGGTGTGGTGGCAGGCACTTCTAATCCCAGCTACTCAGGAGGCTGAGGCACAATAATCTCCTTAACCTGGGAAGCGAAGGTTGCAGTTAGCCAATATTGTGCCACTGCACTCCAGCCTGGGCAACAGTGCAAGACTCTGTCTCAAAAACAACAAAAACAACAATTAGCCAGGCAT
>NW_026670208.1:0-1035 GCF_009828535.3 Hylobates moloch | reverse complement strand
GACTTGCACAATTACGCAACCATGGGTGACATCTCCAGAAAGAAAACCTCTGATAAACGTGACATTTTCTCTTTTGGGGCGTTTGGATTCAGTGCATATTATTGGCAGCTGTCCTTTATGTTTAAATTCCTAGAACTGAAACCCTGGACCCATGGTAGCTCATAATTCTTGTTACATAAGATAATTTGTTTATTGTTTTAGCTTTCAATTAGTTTTTCCTTAACATACAACTCAGTGCATCATAAACAATTTGCTTTAGAATTTCTACTTCCAGGGCTGTTACTGACTGGATGCAGTGCACAAAGACATACGTGTAAGACTATTTTTTCGTGATATTTTAGAGCAATGGTGAAAAGTTGGGAACAACTTAAATCATTTTCAACAGAAGACTAATGAAATAAATTACTGAAACTTATTCACAAAATGGAAATCTAGGCGGCTGTAAGAAATGGATATGTGCTCTTAGGGATTTAAAGGGGTGTATGTAACATTATCCCATAAAGACAAAAGTGTGGTACATGTGTAAATTTATATTAATATGTATGCACATATGTAGAATATAGAAAAATTCAGACACTATGTTGTAAACACAATTACTTTGGGGAGGAGAGGAGGTGCGATGAGAGAATACCAACCATGGCTGTATAATCTCTATTTCTGAACATACACAACATTTTTCAAGAAAATATGTTACTTTATTATTTGAATTATTATTTTCAGCCATATGTATAGACTGAAAGGAGAGTGAGACAAGGAGACAGAAAGAGACAGTGACAGTCATGGCTCGCTGCAGCCTTGATCTTCTGGGCTCAAGTCGTGTCTTCATTTTTGATAGGAGCGTTATTTTGACAAAATGTAGGACAGCTGACGAGCCTGTAGATGTAACTCTCTGATGTAGTTAGTTAGTGATATGGGTAGCTCTCCATGACAAACTGCATAGGAATCTCTTTTGTCCTCTTAGTAGGTGGTAATTTTCCCCTGGGTGTGGGATGGTTAAGAAGGACTTGCACAATTACGCAACCATGGGTGACATCT
>NW_026670207.1:0-1035 GCF_009828535.3 Hylobates moloch | reverse complement strand
GACTTGCACAATTACGCAACCATGGGTGACATCTCCAGAAAGAAAACCTCTGATAAACGTGACATTTTCTCTTTTGGGGCGTTTGGATTCAGTGCATATTATTGGCAGCTGTCCTTTATGTTTAAATTCCTAGAACTGAAACCCTGGACCCATGGTAGCTCATAATTCTTGTTACATAAGATAATTTGTTTATTGTTTTAGCTTTCAATTAGTTTTTCCTTAACATACAACTCAGTGCATCATAAACAATTTGCTTTAGAATTTCTACTTCCAGGGCTGTTACTGACTGGATGCAGTGCACAAAGACGTACGTGTAAGACTATTTTTTTGTGATATTTTAGAGCAATGGTGAAAAGTTGGGAACAACTTAAATCATTTTCAACAGAAGACTAATGAAATAAATTACTGAAACTTATTCACAAAATGGAAATCTAGGCGGCTGTAAGAAATGGATATGTGCTCTTAGGGATTTAAAGGGGTGTATGTAACATTATCCCATAAAGACAAAAGTGTGGTACATGTGTAAATTTATATTAATATGTATGCAAATATGTAGAATATAGAAAAATTCAGACACTATGTTGTAAACACAATTACTTTGGGGAGGAGAGGAGGTGCGATGAGAGAATACCAACCATGGCTGTATAATCTCTATTTCTGAACATACACAACATTTTTCAAGAAAATATGTTACTTTATTATTTGAATTATTATTTTCAGCCATATGTATAGACTGAAAGGAGAGAGAGACAAGGAGACAGAAAGAGACAGTGACAGTCATGGCTCGCTGCAGCCTTGATCTTCTGGGCTCAAGTCGTGTCTTCATTTTTGATAGGAGCGTTATTTTGACAAAATGTAGGACAGCTGACGAGCCTGTAGATGTAACTCTCTGATGTAGTTAGTTAGTGATATGGGTAGCTCTCCATGACAAACTGCATAGGAATCTCTTTTGTCCTCTTAGTAGGTGGTAATTTTCCCCTGGGTGTGGGATGGTTAAGAAGGACTTGCACAATTACGCAACCATGGGTGACATCT
>NW_026670206.1:0-1035 GCF_009828535.3 Hylobates moloch | reverse complement strand
AGTGGGTCACACCTGGAGAAATCATTTTCTAACCTATAATCAAGACTGTTGAATTACTCCCTTCACTAGAAAGAATAAAAGATTACCACATAAATTCATATTATGATAATGGCCCACTATGAATGCTTTGGTGTTCTTAATTTTCTTAAGATTTATTAATATTTCTGAAGTAACTACTAAATGCCAAGCAATATATTTTCGAATTTAATCTTTCATTGACTTTTACTTTCACTTCAATTGAGCTACTCACTTTCATGGCTATAAACTTAACTTTTCAATAACTTAAAAATTGATTTCTAAAGTTATAAACTTTAATGTTCCACTCTGTGACCTGCTCTTTCAGACTCTCTCTTCCTTACTGCCAATTCACCTTCTCTTCTGTCTTTTTGGGTGCCCCAGTACCTTGACTCTTCCATTTTCTTTTTTTTATTAAGTGGACACATGATAATTGCACATGTCGATGGGGTACAATGTGGTATTTTGATACACGACAGATTGTTAAAACCTCTCCTCCTTATCTTTCCCAGTCTGGTAACCACTCTTCTACTCTCTATTAGATCAGTGTTTTTAGATTTCACATATGAATGAGATCATGTGATATTTCTCTTTCTGTGGTTAGCTTATTTCACTTACCACAATGTCCTCTATGTTCATTCATGTTGTCACAAATGACGTGATTTTATCCTTCTTTTATGGCCAAATGTGCATATGATGTAGTTTGGATATTTGTCTTGACCCATATTTCATGTTATATTGTAATCCCCACTGTTAGATATGGGACCTGGTAGGAGGTGTTTGGGTCATGGAGGTGGATCCCTCATGGCTTGGTGCTATCCTCATGATAGTGAACAAGTTCTCGAGCTTCCTGAGGCCCCAAAAGCAGATGTTGGCACTATGCTTCCTGTACAGCCCACAGAACCAGGAGCCAATTAAGTCTCTTTTCTTATAAATTATCCAATCTCAGGTATTTCTTT
The DNA here is from genome assembly GCF_009828535.3 of Hylobates moloch. NCBI lineage: Eukaryota > Metazoa > Chordata > Mammalia > Primates > Hylobatidae > Hylobates > Hylobates moloch. Next base: position 61 of record NW_026670206.1, on the reverse strand, counting down.
ATAGCAATGCAAGAATGGCCAAATACAGCATATATGCCACATTTTCTTTATCCATTCATTC
>NW_026670205.1:0-1035 GCF_009828535.3 Hylobates moloch | reverse complement strand
GATACGTCCCATCAATACCTAATTTATTGAGAGTTTTTAGCATGAAGGGTTGTTGAATTTTGTCAAAAGCCTTTTCTGCATCTATTGAGATAATCACGTGGTTTTTGTCTTTGGTTCTGTTTATCTGCTGGATTACATTTATTGATTTGCGTATGTTGAACCAGCCTTGCATCCCAGGGATGAAGCCCACTTGATCATGGTGTATAAGCTTTTTGATGTGCTGCTGGATTCGGTTTGCCAGTATTTTATTGAGGATTTTTGCATCAATGTTCATCAAGGATATTGGTCTAAAATTCTCTTTTTTGGTTGTGTCTCTGCCTGGCTTTGGTATCAGGATGATGCTGGCTTCATAAAATGTGTTAGGGAGGATTCCCTCTTTTTCTATCGATTGGAATAGTTTCAGAAGGAATGGTACCAGTTCCTCCTTGTACCTCTGGTAGAATTCAGCTGTGAATCCATCCGGTCCTGGACTCTTTTTGGTTGGGAAGCTATTGATTATTGCCACAATTTCAGAGTCTGTTATTGGTCTATTCAGAGATTCGACTTCTTCCTGATTTAGTCTTGGGAGGGTGTATTTGTCGAGGAATTTATCCATTTCTTCTAGATTTTCTAGTTTATTTGCATAGAGGTGTTTGTAGTATTCTCTGATGGTAGATTGTATTTCTGTGGGATCGGTGGTGATATCCCCTTTTTCATTTTTTATTGCATCTATTTGATTCTTCTCTCTTTTCTTCTTTATTAGTCTTGCTAGCGGTCAGGCCATAGGCGTGGGCAAGGACTTCATGTCTAAAACACCAAAAGCAATGGCAACAAAAGCCAAAATTGACAAATGAGATCTCATTAAACTAAAGAGCTTCTGCACAGCAAAAGAAACTACCATCAGAGTGAACAGGCAACGTACAGAATGGGAGAAAATTTTTGCAACCTACTCATCTGACAAAGGGCTAATATCCAGAATCTACAATGAACTCAAACAAATTTACAAGAGAAAAACAAACAACCCCATCAAAAAGTGGGCAAAGGACATGAACAGAC
>NW_026670204.1:0-1035 GCF_009828535.3 Hylobates moloch | reverse complement strand
ACTACCAAGTGCATAGCCAGAGAGAGGCCACTGGTGTCCAGTGAATCTCACAGATTTCGCATGGGGTCAGGATGAAGCTATGGACAGATGTCCATGGGTGGGAGTTAGCAGAGGCAATTGTGCTTGGCACTCCAAGCCTCTTCCCTTTTTAAAAAATGCATATTCCTTATCCTCTTTGGCCTTCTTGATCACCTGGGCTATGTCATATAGAAAAAGGATGTTACCATGGGGATAGGGCAGGGAGAGAGAAGGGGCAGAAAAAAAATGAGTTTCATAAGCTTCAGTGCAGAGAGAACCCGGAGCACAGACAAAAAATGAATTGTGGTAAGACAGAGCTAGGTTTCCTCCCAAGCCGACTAGATAAAGATTTGCCAGTTAAGGGAAAGAACAAGAGTTGAAGAGAAAGCAAGGAGTGAGACAATGTGGGTCCTTGAGAAAGAAGCCCTGTCCTGTTCACAAAACTCCCAGGTAGGTAGTGTGACCCAAAAGCATATCTGCATTGCTTCTCAATTTCTTTTTCTGAATGCCTTGCTGATTCTATATTTCCCTTTTTCATTGATTATGAGTGTTCCCAAATGATCAACTTTGAATGTTCTGTTTTCCTTCCTCTAAATTATATTAAGCCAGAATCGTAAGTTTCTCTATTCAAATCGTGTCACAAACGAAAAAAGTGATTGTTGAATTCATACTCACATTTCCTTATATAATTCACTTTCCAAAAATTTGATTCCAAACTCTTTCTCACCGGGTGTGGTGGCTCACACCTGTAATCCCAGCACTTTGGGAGGCTGAGGTGGGCGGATCACGAGGTCAAGAGCTCGAGTCCAGCCTGGCCAACATGGTGAAACCCCATCTCTACTAAAAAAAATACAAAAATTAGCCGAGCATGGTGGTGCGCACCTGTAGTCCCAGCTACTCAGGAGGCTGAGGCAGGAGAATTGCTTGAACCCCGGATGTGGAGGTTGCAGTGAGCCAAGGTCGCACCACTGCACCCCAGCCTGGGTGACAGAGCGAGACTCTGTCTCAAAAAAAAAA
>NW_026670203.1:0-1035 GCF_009828535.3 Hylobates moloch | reverse complement strand
CAGAACTGCTCAATCAAAAGTAAGCTTCAACTCTGTTAGTTGAATGCACAGAACAGAATGAAGTTTCAGAGAATGCTTCTGTGTAGTTTTTATTTGAAGATATTCCTTTTTCCACTGAAGGCCCCCTAGCGCTCCGAATGTCCCTTTGCAGTTTCTACAGAAAGAGTGTTTCATAACTGCTCTATCAAATGTAAGCTTCAAATCTGTTAGTTGAATGCACTGAGGAGAAAGAAGTTTCAGAGAATGCTTCTGTGTAGTTTTTAATTGAAGATATTCCTTTTTCCACTATAGGCCCCTTAGATATCGGAATGTCCCCTTGCAGTTTCTACAGAAACAATGTTTCAGAACTGCTCAATCAAAAGTAAGCTTCAACTCTGTTTGCTGAAGGCACAGAATAGAAAGAGGTTTCACAGAACGCCTCTGTGTAGTTTCTATTTGACGATATACCTTTTCCCACAATGAGCCCCTTAGCGCTCAGAATGTCCCCATGCAGTTTCTACAGAAAGAGTGTTTCATAACTGCTCTGTCAAAACTGAGCTGCAACTCTGTTAGTTGAATGCACAGAACAGAAAGTAGTTTCACAGAATGCTTCTGTGTAGTTTTTATTTGAAGATATTCCTTTTTCCACTATAAGCACCTTAGCGCTCAGAATGTCCTCCTGCAGTTTCTACAGAAAGAGTGTTTCAGAACTGCTCTAACAAAAGTAAGCTTCAACTCTGTTAGTTGAATGCACAGAACAGATAGAAATTTCAAAGAATGCTTCTGTGTAGTTTTTATTTGAAGATATTCCTTTTTCCACTACAGGCCCCTTAGCGCTCCGAATGTCCCGTTGAAGTTTCTACAGAGAGAGTGTTTCCTAACTGCTCTATCCAAACTGACCTTCAACTCTGTTAGTTGAATGAGCAGAACAGAAAGAAATTTCACAGAATGCTTCTGTGTAGTTTTTACTTGAAGATATTACTTTTCCCACGGTAGGCCCCATAGCGCCCAGAATGTCCCCTTGCAGTTTCTACAGAAAGAGTGTTTCAGAATTGC
>NW_026670202.1:0-1035 GCF_009828535.3 Hylobates moloch | reverse complement strand
CCAACTGAAAAATGGGCCAAGGACCTGAACAGACACTACTCAATAGACGCCATACACATGACCAACAAGTTTGTAAAATATGCTTAACCTCAATAATTAGATAAATTTAAATCAAACTCACAATCAGTTACCATCTGACACACAGTCAGATGGCTAATTATAAGCGGTGTCAGAATGACTATTTATAAGTGGGAGCTAAGCTGTGAGGATGCAAAGGCATAGAATGTTATAGTGGACTTTAGGTACTATGGGTGAGTGGGGAAGAGGGAGAGGATAAAGGAAATCATATTGGGTACAGTGTACACTTCCCTGGTGACAGGTGCACCAAAATCTCAGAACCAAGTGGTTCTTGAGGTGGTAACCAAGAACCACCTGTTCCCCAAAAAGCTATTTAAATTTAAATTTAATTTAAATTGAAAAAGTTCTGAAAAAAATAAACAAAAAAGAACTGATGCTGGCGAGGTTGCAAAGAATAGGCAACACACACTGTTGGTGAGAATGTTAATTAGTTCAGCCACTCTGGTAAGCAGTTTGGAGATTTCTCAAAGAACTTAATGCAGAACTACCATTCAACACAGCAATCCCATTACTTGGTATATACCCAAAGGAATATAAATGGTTCTAACACAAAGACACATGCAGCAGTATGTTCATTGTATGTTCTTTGCAGAGCTATTCACAAAAGCAAATACATGGAATCAACCTAAATGCCCATCAACAGTGGACTGCATAAAGAAAATGTGGTACAAATACATCATGGAATACTACGCAGTCATAAAAAATACATCATGTCCTTTGTAGCAACATGGATGGAACCAGAGGCCATTATCCTAAGTGAATTGATGCTGGAACATAAAACCAAATACCACATGTTCTCACTTATAAGTGGGACACAAAGAAGAACACAACAGACACTGGGGCCTACTTGAGGGTGCAGAGTGGGCAGAGGATGACTGAAAATCAACTTATCAGGTACTATACTTATTACCTGGGTGGCAAAATAATCTGTACACCAATACATATATATATATATAT
>NW_026670201.1:0-1035 GCF_009828535.3 Hylobates moloch | reverse complement strand
AAAAGACATACATGCTGTCAACAAGAATATGAAAAAATGCTCCATTTTAAAAATCACTAATCGCTAGAGAAATGCAAATGAAAACCACAATGAGATACCATTTCATACCAATCACAATGGCTACTAATAAAAAGTCAGAAAATAATAGATGTTGCTGAGGTTGCAGAGAAAAGGGAAATCTTATACACTTCTGTTGGGAATGTAAATTAATTCAGCCATTGTATAAAGCAGTTTGAAGATTTCTCAAAAAACTTAAACAGAACTACCATTTGGCACAGCAATCTGATTACTGGGTACATACACAAAGAAATATAAATTGTTCTACCAAATGACACATGTACTTGTATGATCGTGACAGCACTATTCACAGTAGCAAAAACATGGAACCAACCTAGAGGCTCATCAGTGGTGGACTAGAAAAAAAAAATGTGTGCCGCCTGACGTGGTTGCTCACGCCTGTATTCCCAGCAGTTTGGGAGGCCGAGATGGGTGGATCATTTGATATGAGGAATTTGAGAAAAGCCTGGCCAACAGGGTGAAACACCATCTCTACTAAAAACACAAAAATTAGCCAGGTGTGGTGGTGCATGCCTGTAGACCCAGCTTGGGAAGCTGAGGTGGCAGAATAGCTTGAACTTGGGAGGCGAAGGTTGCAGTGGGCCCAGATTATGCCACAGCACTCCAACCTGGGTGTCAGAGTGAGACTCTATCTCAAAAAGAAAACAAGTTGGTACATATACACCATGAAATACTGCGTAGCAACAAAAAAGCAATAAAATTATGACTTTTGCAACAAAATGGATGTAGCTGGAGGCTACATCCCACAAATTAAGCAAATTAACACAAAAACAGAAAAAGAAAGCATATATTATCACCTATAAATGAGAGATAAACATTGGCTCCACACGGTCCAAAACAGGAACCAATAGATACTAGGGCCTGTGCGAGGGTAGAGGGTCGAAAATCGGTGAGGACTGAAAAATTACTAATGCCTATCAGGTACTATGCTCACTACCTCAGTGACTAAATTATTTT
>NW_026670200.1:0-1036 GCF_009828535.3 Hylobates moloch | reverse complement strand
GCTCAATCAAAAGTAAGCTTCAACTCTGCTAGTTGAAGCTTACTTTTGATTGAGCAGTTCTGAAACACTGTTTCTGTAGAAACTGCATGGGGACAATCGGAGCGCTAAGGGGCCTAGAGCGGAAAAAGCAATATCTTCAAATAAAAACTACACAGAAGCATTCTGTGAAACTTCTTTCTGTTCTGTGCATTCAACTAGCAGAGTTGAAGCTTTCTTTTGATAGAGCAGTTCTGAAAAACTCTTTCTGTAGAAACTGCAAGTGGACATTCTGAGCGCTAAGGGTATCATGGTGGAAAAAGAAATATCTTGAAACAAAAACTACACAGAAGCATTCTGTGCAACTTCTTTCTGTTCTGTGCATTCAACTAACAGAGTTGAAGCTTACTTTCGATTGAGCAGTTCTGAAACACTGTTTCTGTAGGAACCGCATGGGGACATTCGGAGCCCTAAGGGACCTATTGTGGAAAAAGGAATATCTTCAAATAAAAACTACACAGAAGCATTCTGTGAAACATCTTTCTGTTCTGTGCATTCAACTAACAGAGTTGAAGCTTACTTTTGATTGAGCAGTTCTGAAACACTCTTTCTGTAGGATCTGCAAGGGGACATTCTGAGCTCTAAGGGGCCTATAGCGGAAAAAGGAATATCTTCAGATAAATACTACACAGAACCATTCTGTGAAACTTCTTTCTGTTCTGTGCATTCAACTAGCAGAGTTGAAGCTTAGTTTTGATTGAGCGATTCTGAGGTTCTGAAACACTGTTTCTGTAGAAACTGCAAAGGGACATTCGGAGCACAAAAGGGCCTATAGTGGAAAAAGGAATATCTTCAAACGAAAACTACACAGAAGCATTCTGTGCAACTTCTTTCTGTTCTGTGCATTCAACAAAGAGAGTTGAAGTTTACTTTTGATAGAGCAGTTCTGAAACACTCTTTCTAAAGAAACTGCAAGTAGACATTCTGAGCGCTAAGTGGCTTATAGTGGAAATAGGAATATCTTCAAATAAAAACTACACAGAAGCATTTTGTGAAACTT
>NW_026670199.1:0-1036 GCF_009828535.3 Hylobates moloch | reverse complement strand
CAGAGTTGCGCGAGCATTACCACCATAAATTTTAGACTGCTAGTATTACCCTGAAAGAAATCCCATACCCACTAGCAGTCACTTCCCATTCTTAGGCAATCATTAATCACTTTCTGTCTCAATAGATTTTCCTATTACTGATAATTCACATAAATGGAATTACATATATATGTACATGTGTATGTGTGTGTATGTATGTGTGTATATATTTATATATGCACAGACCACATTTTATTTATCCATCCCTCAGTTGATAGACATTTGGGTTATTTCCACTTTGGGGCTATCATGAATAATGCTGCTATGGATATTTATGTATAAGTTTTTGTAAGGACAAATATTTTCATTTATCTTAGGTGTATTCCCAGGAGTGGAGTTGATGAGCAATATGGTAACTCTATTTTTAACCTTTTAAGAAACTGCCAGGCTGGGTTTTTTTTATCATTTTGCGTTCTCACCAACAACGGATGAGTGTTCTAATTTTTCCACATACTTGCCATCATTTAGTTATTACCTGACTTTTAAAAATTAAATCCATCCTAGTGGGCATGTAGAGGTATTTCATTGTGGTTTTGAATGTATCCTATGTTTCCCTGACGGATAATGATGCTGAGCATCTTTTATCTGTTTTTTTGTATCACCTTTGGAGAATTGTCTCTTCAATTCCTTAATCCATTTTTTGATTGGGTTATGTCTTTTATTAATTGTAAGATTTCAGGCTGGGAATGGTGGCTCAGGCCTGTAATCCTAGCATGTTGGGAGGCCAAAGTGGGAGGATCGCTTGAGTCCAGGAGTTTGAGACCAGCCTAGGCAACATGGCAAGACCTCACGTCTACTAAAAATTTTTAAAATTAACCAGGTTTGACAGTGTACATCTGTAGTGCCAGCTACTTGAGAGGCTGAGGCAGGAGGATTGCTTCAGCTCAAGAGTTTGAAGTTACAGTGAGCTATGATCATGCCATTGCACCCCAGCCTGGGTGACAAAGCAAATCCTTTTCCCTCTCTCTTTTTTTATTTTTCAAAAAAAAAAAAAAAA
>NW_026670198.1:0-1036 GCF_009828535.3 Hylobates moloch | reverse complement strand
ACTAACAGAGTTGAACCTTACTTTTGGTTGAGAAGTTCTGAAACTCTCTTTCTATGGAAACTGCAAGCGGACATTCATAGCGCTGAGGGTCTTATAGTGGAAAAAGGAATATCTTCAAATAAAAACTACACATAAGCATTCTGTGAAACTTCTTCCTGTTCTGTGTATTTCACTAACAGAGTTGAACCTTACCTTTGATTGAGAAGTTCTGAAACTCTCTTTCTGTAGAAACTGCAAGCGGACATCCGGAGCACTAAGGCGCCTATATTGTAATAAGGAATATCTTCAAATTAAAACTACACAGAAGCATTCTGGCAAACTTCTTTGTGTTCTGTACATTCAACTAGGAGAGTTGAATCTTACTTTTGATTCAGGAGTTTTGAAACACACTTTCCACAGAAGCTAGAAGCGGAGATACGGAGCGCTAATGGGCCTATAGTGGAAAAAGGAATTTCCTCAAATTAAAACTACACAGAAGCATTCTGCCAAACTTCTTTCTGTTCTGTGTATTCAACTAAAAGAGTTGAACCTTCCTTTTGATTGAGAAGTTCTGAAACTCTTTTTCTGTAGAAACTGGAAGTGGACATTTGGAGAGCTAAGTTGCTTAGAGTGGAAAAAGGAATATCTTAAAATGAAAACTACACCGAAGCATTCCGCCACACTTCTTTTTATTCTCTGCATTCAACTCACAGAGTTGAACGTTACTTTTGATTGAGAAGTTCTGAAACTCCCTTTCTGTAGAAAATGCATTCGGACATTTGAAGCGCTAAGGGGCCTATAGTGGAAAAAGGAATATCCTCAAATAAAAACTACACAGAAGCATTCTACCAAACTTCTTTCTGTTCTGTGCAGTCCACTAACAGAGTTGAACCTTACTTTTGATTGAGAAGTTTTGAAACACACTTTCCGTAGTAACTGGAAGCGGACATTCTGCGCTCCAAGCAGTCCATAAGGGAAAAAGGAATATCTTCAAATTAAAACTACACAGAAGCATTCTGCCAAACTTCTTTCTGTTCTCTGCATACAACTAACAGAA
>NW_026670197.1:0-1036 GCF_009828535.3 Hylobates moloch | reverse complement strand
TTGTCCCTGTTTGCAGATGACATGATTGTATATCTAGAAAACCCCATTGTCTCAGCCCAAAATCTCCTTAAGCTGATTAGCAACTTCAGCAAAGTCTCAGGATACAAAATTAATGTACAAAAATCACAAGCATTCTTGTACACCAATCACAGACAAACAGAGAGCCAAATCATGAGTGAACTCCCATTCACAATTGCTTCAAAGAGAATAAAATACCTAGGAATCCAACTTACAAGGGATGTGAAGGACCTCTTCAAGGAGAACTACAAACCACTGCTCAATGAAATAAAAGAGGATACAAACAAATGGAAGAACATTCCATGCTCATGGGTTGGAAGAATCAATATCGTGAAAATGGCCATACTGCCCAAGGTCATTTATAGATTCAATGCCATCCCCATCAAGCTACCAATGACTTTCTTCACAGAATTGGAAAAAACTACTTTAAAGTTCATATGGAACCAAAAAAGAGCCCGCATCGCCAAGTCAATCCTAAGCCAAAAGAACAAAGCTGGAGGCATCACGCTACCTGACTTTAAACTATACTACAAGGCTACAGTAACCAAAACAGCATGGTACTGGTACCACAACAGAGACATAGATCAATGGAACAGAACAGAGCCCTCAGAAATGATGCCGCATAGCTACAACTATCTGATCTTTGACAAACCTGACAAAAACAAGAAATGGGGAAAGGATTCCCTATTTAATAAATGGTGCTGGGAAAACTGGCTAGCCATATGTAGAAAGCTGCAACTGGATCCCTTCCTTACACCTTATACAAAAATTAATTCAAGATGGATTAAAGACTTATATGTTAGACCTAAAACCATTAAAATCCTACAAGAAAACCTAGGCAATACCATTCAGGACATAGGCGTGGGCAAGGACTTCATGTCTAAAACACCAAAAGCAATGGCAACAAAAGCCAAAATCGACAAATGGGATCTCATTAAACTAAAGAGCTTCTGCACAGCAAAAGAAACTATCATCAGAGTGAACAGGCAACCTACAGAATGGGAGAAAATTTTTGCAA
>NW_026670196.1:278-1036 GCF_009828535.3 Hylobates moloch | reverse complement strand
ATTCCATTCCATTCCATTCCATTCCATTCCATTCCATTCCATTCCATTCCATTCCATTCCATTAACTATACTATTCCATTCGTTTCTTTCAATAAGTTCTCAATCTGTCACCCTGGCTGGATTGCAGCGGTTAAATATCAGTTCACATTTTATTTCACCGTTCCATTCCATTCCATTCCATTTCATTCCATTCTGTTCCTTTCCGTTACATTGCATTCCATTCCATTCCATTCCATTTCATTTCATTGCATTCTGTTCCATTCCTTTCCATTGCACTCCATTCCTTTCCATTCCATAACATTCCAATCCACACTTTTGTATTCTGTTCTTTTCTTTCAGCAAGTTCTCAATCTGTCACCCTGGCTGTATTGTAGTTGCAGAATGTCAGCTCACATTTCTTTCACCATTCCTCTCCATTCCATATCATTCCATTTCGTTCCATTTCATTCCATTCCGTTCCATTGCACTCCATTCCATTCTATTCCATTACATTCCATTCCGTTCAAATCCATTCCATTGCAACCCATTTCATTCAGTTCCGTTCCGTTCCATTCTGATTCGTTACATTCCGTTCCGTTCCGTTCCATTCCATTCCATTCCTTTCAATTCCATTCCATTCCATTCCATTCCATTCCATTCCATTCCATTCCACATTATTCTATTCTGTTCCATTCTTTCAACAAGTTCTCCATCTGTCACCCTGGCTGGATTGCAGTGGCAAAATGTCATTTCACATTTTATTTCATTGTTCCATTCCA
>NW_026670196.1:0-268 GCF_009828535.3 Hylobates moloch | reverse complement strand
TTACATTCCATTCGATTCCATGCCATTCCATTCCATTCCAATCCATCCCATTCAATTCCATTCCATTCCATTCCATTTCGTTTCATTCCTTTCCCTTTCGCTCCATTGCATTCCATTCCATTCCATGCCATTCCCTTCCATTCCAATCCATCCCATTCCATTCCATTCCATTCCATTTCGTTTCATTCCATTCCCTTTCGCTCCATTCAATTCCATTTCCTTCCATTGCATTCCATTCCATTCCACACTACTCTATTTTATTCCTTTC
>NW_026670195.1:0-1036 GCF_009828535.3 Hylobates moloch | reverse complement strand
TTTGGGTAGATACCAAATATTGGGGGTGCTGAATCAAATGAAAGTTCTATTTTTAGTCTATTTTGAAATCTCCATACTGTTTTCCATAGAGGTTGTAGAAAGTTACTTTCCCACAACCAATGTATAAGTGTTCTCTGTTCTCTGTATCCTTGCCGATAGCTCATTTTTCTGCTTTTTAGTAATAGCCATTCTGCATGGTGTAAGTTGGTATCTCATTGTGGTTTTTAATTGGCATTTCTCTGACCATTGACAACGTTGAGCATTTTTTACATGCTTGTTGACCATTGACCATCACTGTCTTTTTTTTTTTAATGTTCATGTTCTTTGCTTGCTTTTTAATAAGGTTACGTGTTTTATTTTTGTTGAGCTGTTTGAGTTCCTTGTATATTCTGGACATTAGATCTTTGTCACATGCAAAACCTGTAAACATTTATCTCATTCCATTGGTTTTCTGTTCACTGTGTTAATTAAAAAGCTCATTTTCAGGAGCTTTTTAGTTTAATTGAGTTCCTTTTGTCTATTTTTGTTATTGTTACATCTGCTTTTGAGATCTTAGTCATAAATTCTTTGTCCAAGTCAATCTCTAGAAGAGTTTATCCTAGAGTTTCTGCTAGGATTTTTATAGTTTCAGGTCTTACATTTTAGTCTTTTAATCCATATTGAGTTGATTTTTGTATATGGTGGGACATACAGGTGCCATTCCATACTTCTGCATACGGCAATATAATTTTTCCAGCACAATTTGTTGAATAGGATGTCATTTCTCCAGTGTATGTTTTTGTTGACTTTGTAAAAGATCAGTTGTTTGTAGGTATGTGGCTTTATTTCTAGGTTCACTATTCTGTACCACTGATCTATGTGTCAATTTATATCAGTACCATGCTGTTTTGGTTACTACAGCCTTCTAGCATAATTTTAAGTCCCATAATGTAATATCTCCAGCTTTATTCTCTTCGCTTAGATTTGCATTGGTTATTCAGGCTCTTTTTGTGGTTGCATGTGAATTTTAGTGTTTTTTTTCTAATGTTATAAAAAA
>NW_026670194.1:0-1036 GCF_009828535.3 Hylobates moloch | reverse complement strand
GTGGTGGTGGTGATGATGGTGGTGATGGTGATGATGGTGGTGGTGGTGGTGGTGGTGGTGGTGATGATGGTGGTGATGGTGGTGGTGGTGGTGATGGTGGTGGTGATGATAAATTGAACATAAAATAGTTCGTATGACTCAAAACACTTGGTTTAAACTGACTTTTTGCAGGTGGGGTCTTTATGAACATCAACTTTCTGTGGAAGGCAACATTGAAAGCATGGAGGAGCCATCACACCTAACAGTTTCCAGAACATTACCACAATATTAGGGACTTTACTCTTCCATTTGGGGGATATTTTCTCAGGGAATGTGGTTGTTGCTGTCCCTCCATTTCTGTTAATTATAGTATTCTTATATTCTCTCAATATTTCAAATATTGTGGTATTTTTCGAGATCTTGAAAGTTGCCTATTATATTGTAAGGCCTTTCTAAATTTTTACCAGTTGCTACTGCACAACTAACTTTCCATGAAGTACACTTGATAGCCTGTTAACGCCATGACAACAGGGAGGCCTGGCTTTAATTAACAACTAGTTCCTAGGAGTTAACCCAAAGCTTTCAAGTTAGACTAATTTTGCCTGAGGAGCCAGGTGCATGAGATGCTCCTGAGTGTTTATTTTTGGAGGTGTTCAGTCTTGGGCTGCCTTCTCTACAGGCTCCCTGATGAGTTTGAGCAGCCCCAGGGTGGCTTGAATGTCGGTGATCCTGCAGAGCCCATTTCCTCTGGCTCTTTCCTGGCTAATTGTGAGAGGTAGGAAGGAGTTGAAGATGTCACTTAAGGCTGAAAAAAATGCCAATCCAACCAGCAATTGCAGGGAGCTGGCCCTAAATGATCTGTAGTGGATTTAGAGTGTGGCTGAGACAGTGAAAGCGTAGGACCTCAAACTCCTGACTGCTTTGTCTACATAGATGCTCCCAAATCCATCCAAACATTCTGGTCCAATTCTGACAGTCCAAGTCATCAGACTCTTCATTACAGTGCTTATTAACCTATATAAAACCCTAGATAAAACCCTTGTCTTTTGAGGTCAAT
>NW_026670193.1:0-1036 GCF_009828535.3 Hylobates moloch | reverse complement strand
TGAGTAGGTTGCAAAAATTTTCTCCCATTCTGTAGGTTGCCTGTTCATTCTGATGATAGTTTCTTTTGCTGTGCAGAAGCTCTTTAGTTTAATGAGATCCCATTTGTCGATTTGGGCTTTTGTTGCCATTGCTTTTGGTGTTTTAGACATGAAGTTCTTGCCCACACCTATGTCCTGAATGGTATTGCCTAGGTTTTCTTGTAGGATTTTAATGGTTTTACGTCTAACATATAAGTCTTTAATCCATCTTGAATTAACTTTTGTATAAGGTGTAAGGAAGGGATCCAGTTGCAGCTTTCTTCATATGGCTAGCCAGTTTTCCCAGCACCATTTATTAATTAGGGAATCCTTTCCCCATTTCTTGTTTTTGTGAGGTTTGTCAAAGATCAGATAGTTGTAGCTATGCGGCATCATTTCTGAGGGCTCTCTTCTGTTCCATTGATCTATGTCTCTGTTGTCATACCAGTACCATGCTCTTTTGGTTACTGTAGCCTTGTAGTATAGTTTAAAGTCAGGTAGCGTGATGCCTCCAGCTTTGTTCTTTTGGCTTAGGATTGACTTGGTGATGTGGGCTCTTTTTTGGTTCCATATGAACTTTAAAGTAGTTTTTTCCAATTCTGTGAAGAAAGTCATTGGTAGCTTGATGGGGATGGCATTGAATCTATAAATTACCTTGGGCAGTATGGCCATTTTCAAGATATTGATTCTTCCAACCCATGAGCATGGAATGTTCTTCCATTTGTTTGTATCCTCTTTTATTTCATTGAGCAGTGGTTTGTAGTTCTCCTTGAAGAGGTCCTTCACATCCCTTGTAAGTTGGATTCCTAGGTATTTTATTCTCTTTGAAGCAATTGTGAATGGGAGTTCACTCATGATTTGGCTCTCTGTTTGTCTGTTATTGGTGTACAAGAATGCTTGTGATTTTTGTACATTAATTTTGTATCCTGAGACTTTGCTGAAGTTGCTTATCAGCTTAAAGAGATTTTGGACTGAGACAATGGGGTTTTCTAGATATACAATCATGTCATCTGCAAAC
>NW_026670192.1:0-1036 GCF_009828535.3 Hylobates moloch | reverse complement strand
AGATCGCGCCACTGCACTCCAGCCTGGCAACAGAGCAAGACTCTGTCTCAAAAACAACAACAACAACAACAACATTAATAGCTTCCATGGCCAGTTCCCTACTTTTTAAGATAATTTACATACATTTTAAAAGTAGTATTAGTAAAACAAGAATAATATTTTAATTTATAAAACCTTATTCTCATTTTATAAATTAGAAAAAACTCAGGCCAGGCCGGGCGCGGTGGCTCACGCCTGTAATCCCAGCAATTTGGGAGGCTGAGGCGGGTGGATCACGAGGTCAGGAGATCGAGACCATCCTGGCTAACATGGTGAAACCCCGTCTCTTCTAAAAATACAAAAAAAAATTAGCCGGGCTCAGTGGCAGGCGCCTGTAGTCCCAGCTACTCAGGAGGCTGAGGCAGGAGAATGGCGTGAACCTGGGAGCCAGAGCTTGCAGTGAGCAGAGATCGCGCCAGTGCACTCCAACCTGGGCGACAGAGCGAGACTTTGTCTCAAAAAAAAAACAAAACAGAAAACTCAGGCCAGGCACAGTGGCTCATACTTGTAATCCCAACACCTTGGGAGGCCAAGGTGGGCGGATCACAAGGTCAGGAGTTCGAGACCAGCCTGACTAAACTATTTTTAGTTTGTATTAAAAATACAAAAATTAGCTGGGCGTGATATCATGCATGCCTGTAGTCCCAGCTACTTGGGAAAAGAAAAAGAAAAAAGAGAGAGAAAAAAAAGAAAACTGAGGCACAGAGAGATTCAGTACTTTGCCCAAGAGTGCCCAAGTATTTGTGCACATGACTGAGTCAGGCTGTGTGACTCCAAGGTGAGTAACCTCTGCCAGTTACTGGGAATGGGCTGGAAGGGTTTGCAAAGGAAGCTGAAGACCATTCTCATACTGCCCTGGGGGAATCATGGAATGGTGCCGAATAGAAAAGGCAAGTTTAGGCTGTTCTAGGTTTCCCCTTCCAGAAATGACGTTGGCCTAAAACCATGGCCGTCAAATGTTTTTGTTCTTATATTTTGTAAGAGATTTGAAAAACCA
>NW_026670191.1:0-1036 GCF_009828535.3 Hylobates moloch | reverse complement strand
CCCCCCTGCCTAACTTCCCTGCCAGCCCCAGCCAGAAGCTTTTTCATAAGTGCTCTTCCCATGGTCTTGGATTTCAGGGAGATTTCAGAGGATGGTCTTTGTAAAACAGTTTGAGCCTCCTCTTCCAAGTTGAGGGTGATACAGCGCCTTGTCCATGTGGTGACTGATTGGCTGGGGCAGTCTAACACTCTCAATGGCCTTCCCCACCAAGCGCTACACACAGATATGAGCAAACTGTGCTAGCGACCTACACACACAATCCCACACATGGGATTCCCAGGCCCATCCATAAGTCCTGGTCTGCTCCATGTGTCCGAAGCCTTCCCTGGACACTCATTTAGACTGTGGTGGGGCCGGGTACAGTGGCTTATGCCTGTAATCCCAGCACTTTGGGAGGCCGAGGTGAGCGGATCACTTGAGGCTAGGAGTTCGAGACTATCCTGGCCAACATAGTGGAACCTCGCCTCTACTAAAAATACTAAAATTAGCCAGGTGTGGTTGCACACACCTGTATTCCTGGCTACTCAGGAGGCTGAGGCATTAGAATCCATTGAACCCAGGAGGCGGAGGTTGCAGGGAGCCCAGATCACGCCACTGCATTCCAGCCTGGGTGATAGAGTGTGACTCCATCTCAATAAAAAAGCCCGTGGTGAATTTGAGGGTCTCTGTCCATTGCTCTGGGCTCCCATCTGAGCCCCAACTCTCCTCTGCACGTTTGCAATTTCAAGCAAGCTCTGTCCATGCTGCAGCTGCCAGAAGACACCCTTTCCTGGGACTCAAGGAGGGGTTTCCTCCTGTCCTAGAGGACACCTCCTTGGACTCCAGTGGAGCAGCCTGACAAAGCTGAGGCATCTTCCATATGGAGTGATGGTCACACAGTACCCATGGGTTCCTGGGGACTGAGTATTCAGCTTGGGGGCCCTTGGCAGTTTCTATGGAGAAAAGCACAGTTCCAGTCCCTATAGCAGTTTGCCAGGCTGCCAAGCTGGGGAAGGCTGGCCAGAGAGCCAGAGGCTGCCAATCAAGCCACAAAAGC
>NW_026670190.1:0-1036 GCF_009828535.3 Hylobates moloch | reverse complement strand
CTCTTTCTGTAGAAACTGCAAGTGGACATTCTGCGCTCTCAGGGGCCTATAGTGGAAAAAGGAATATCTTCAAATATAAACGACACAGTATAATTCTGCGAATCTTGTTTCTGTTCTGTGCATTCAGCAAACAGTGTTAAACCTTAGTTTTGATAAAGCAGTTCTGAAACACTCTTTCTGTAGACACTGCAAGTGGACATTCAGAGCGCTAAGGCGCCTATAGTGGAAAAGCGAATATCTTCAAATAAAAAGTACACAGAAGCATTCTGCGAAACTTCTCTCTGTTCTGTGCATTCAACTAACAGACTTGAAACTTACTTTTGATAGAGCAGTTCTGAAACACTCTTTCTGTAGAAACTGCAAGTGGACGTTCGGAATGCTAAGGGGCCAATAGTGCCAAAACGAATATATACAAATCATAACTACTCAGAAGCATTCTGTGAAACTTCTTTCTGTTCTGTGTATTCAACTAACAGAGTTGAAGCTTACTTTTGATTGAGTAGTTCTGAAACACTCTTTCTGTAGAAACTGCAAGTGGACATTCGGAGCGCTAAGTGGTCTATAGTGGAAAAAGGACTATCTTCAAGGAAAAACTACACGGAAGCATAATGCGAATCTTCTTTCTGTTTTGTGCCTTCAAGTAACAGAGTAGAACCTTACTTTTGATTGAGCAGTTCTGAAACACTCTTTTGGTGGTAAATGCAAGTGGACCTTCAGTGCGCTAAGGGGCCTTTAGTGGAAAAATAATTATCTTCAAATAAAAATTACATTGAAGCATTCTGTGACACTGCTTTCTCTTCTGTGCCTGCAACTGACAGAGTTAAACCTTACTGTTGATTAAGCAGTTCTGAAACACTGTTTCTGTAGTAACTGCAAGTGGACATTCGGAGCGCTAAGGAGCCTATAGTGGAGAAAGCAATATCTACAAATGAAAACTACACAGAAGCATTCTGTTTAACTTCTTTTGTTCTGTGCATTCAACTAACAGTGTTGAAGCATACTTTTGATTGATTAGTTCTGAAACACTCTTTCTGTA
>NW_026670189.1:0-1036 GCF_009828535.3 Hylobates moloch | reverse complement strand
GACATTCGGAGCGCTAAGGGGCCTATAGTGGAGAAAGGAATATCTTCGAATAAAAACTACACAGAAGCATTCTGTGAAACTTCTTTCGGTTCTGTGCATTCCACTAACAGAGTTGAAGTTTCCTTTGGATTGAGCAGTTCTGAAACACTCTTTCTGTAGAAACTGCAAGTGGACATTCGGAGCGCTAAGGGGCCTATCGTGGAAAAAGGAATATTTTCAAATAAAAACCACACAGAAGCATTCTGCGAATCTTCTTTCTGTTCTGTGCATTCAACTAACAGAGTTGAAAGTTACTTTTGATTGATCAGTTCTGAAACCCTCTTTCTGTAGAAACTGGAGGCGGACATTCAGAGCGCCAAGGGGCCTATAGTGGAGAAAGGAATATCTTCAAATGGAAACTACACAGAAGCATTCTGTGAAAGTTCTTTCTGTTCTGTGCATTCAACTAACAGTGGTGAAGCTTACTTTTGACTGATTAGTTCTGAAACACTCTTTCTGTAGAAACAGCAAGTCGACATTCGGAGTGCTAAGTGGCCTATAGTGCCAAAAGGAATATATTCAAATGAGAACTACACAGAAGCATTATGCGAAACTTCTTTCTGTTCTGTGCATTCAACTAACAGTGTTGAAGCTTACTTTTGATTGAGCAGTTCTGAAACACTCTTTCTGTAGAAACTGCAAGTCGACATTCCAAGCGCTAAGTGGTCTATAGTGGAAAAAGGACTATCTTCAAATAAAGACTACGCAGAAGCCTACTGCGAAATTTCTTTCTGTTCTGTGCCTTCAAGTTACATAGTTGAACCATACTTTTGTTTGAGCAGTTCTTAAACACTTTATCTGTAGAAACTGCAAGTGGACAGTCGGAGCTCTAAGGGTCCAATAGTGGAAAAGGACTATCTTCAAATAAAAACGACACAGAAGCATTCTGTGAATCTTCTTTCTGTTCTGTGCATTCAACTAACACAATTGAACCTTACTTTTGATTGAGCAGTTCTGAAACACCCTTTCTGTAGGAACTGCAACTGGACATTTGGAG
>NW_026670188.1:0-1036 GCF_009828535.3 Hylobates moloch | reverse complement strand
ATGTAAGTCTTTAATCCATCTTGAATTGATTTTTGTATAAGGTGTAACAAAGGGATCCAGTTTCTGCTTTCTTCATATGGCTAGCCAGTTTTCCCAGCACCATTTGTTAAATAGGGAATCCTTTCCCCATTTCTTGTTTTTGTCAGGTTTGTCAAAGACCAGATGGTTGTACATGTGTGGTATTATTTCTGAGGGCTCTGTTCTGTTCAATTGGCCTATATCTCTGTTTTGGTACCATTACCATGCTGTTTTGGTTACTGTAGCCTTGTAGTATAGTTTGAAGTCAGGTAGCATGATGCCTCCAGCTTTGTTCTTTTGGCTTAGGATTCACTTGGCAATATGGGCTCTTTTTTGGTTCCATATGAACTTTAAAGTAGCTTTTTCTAATTCTGTTAAGAAAGTCATTGGTAGCTTGATGGGGATGGCATTGAATCTACAAATTACTTTGGGAAGTATGGCCATTTTCATGATATTGATTCTTCCTACCCATGAGCATGGAATGTTCTTCCATTTGTTTGTATCCTCTTTTATTTCATTGAGCAGTGGTTTGTAGTTCTCCTTGAAGAGGTCCTTCACATCCCTTGTAAGTTGGATTCCTAGGTATTTTATTCTCTTTGAAGCAATTGTGAATGGGAGTTCACTCATGATTTGGCTCTCTGTTTGTCTGTTATTGGTGTATAAGAATGCTTATGATTTTTGCACATTGATTTTGTATCCTGAGACTTTGCTGAAGTTGCTTATCAGCTTAAGGAGATTTTGGGCTGAGGCAATAGGGTTTTCTAGATATACAATCATGTCATCTGCAAACGGGGATAATTTGACTTCCTCTTTTCCTAGTTGAATACCCTTTCTTTCTTTCTCCTGCCTGATTGCCCTGGCCAGAACTTCCAACACTATGTTGAATAGGAGTGGTGAGAGAGGGCATCCCTGTTTTGTGTCAGTTTTCAAAGGGAATGCTTCCAGTGTTTGCCCATTCTGTATGACAAACCCCATTGGCTGTGGGTTTGTCATAAATAGCTCTTATTATTTTGAGATA
>NW_026670187.1:0-1037 GCF_009828535.3 Hylobates moloch | reverse complement strand
AACTGTGATTCTGATGCATTTGGCTTTAGAGTCTTTTTACACCAGTACAATTTATTGCCTAGAAGTAACTAATATTCTAAACTATTTTTTAAAACTATTCTTATGCATGTTTAAACATTTTACAACATGTGTGCATGGTCATATTTAATATGTACAATTTTTTTTCAACTTCTAATGTGTACATGGTTGTACAGTGTAATATTCGGCAACATCCTTTTTTGATCAGCATTATAATTTTTAGAGACATCCATAAAGGACACAATTAACTGTGTTTTTAAATATTAGGTTGTTTATAAAATTCCATTGTATGACAGTACCATAGTTAATGGCACAATTTTTATGTTGATAAGTAATAAATAAAAATGAAAACATGCAGATTTCCAAGTCTTTAAAAAGTTAGTTTTATCTGCTGATTTTTTAGTTATTAGAAATTAAAAGTAAAATATTTAAAATATTTCCTTGTGCAATCATACATTCCACCAGGAATTCGAACTGTGACCCGCAGCTTATTAGAGCTATGGTGTTGCAACACGTTAGATCTCTGAAATGATCCAGGGTTCATTTCCAAGAATGAGTGAAAATGGTGACTTACCAAAGTATGATTTAAGTTTCTTGGACCTTCTGCATGAAATATGAACATTAGCTATGCTGTGATCACAAGTTAAATTTACTTTTGAAAAGCAGCGATACAATTGGTGGATGTCAAATGATAAACGTACCCTTAATGATGAAACATGGTCTTTTAAGTTTTAGTTGTGCATGTTTGCTTTTTTCTTTAACCTGATTCAAATAGTTGTAATTTGTACTTTGTGCTGATAAAGAAAACTGAGCGTTATTTTTGGTATAAATTCATTTTCTGTGTCATGTTCCTGAGAACTCCTCAAGTCTTGTGTGGGCCTTGATTTTATCCTACAACATGTGGGAACCTTGCATTACTTAAGGCAATTATTTTTTCCTATACATTTCTAATGCTTCTCCAAGATGTCACAGGCTGACTCTGAAGATATTGTTGCATTAGGGAAGAAGTATGTCATTGT
>NW_026670186.1:0-1037 GCF_009828535.3 Hylobates moloch | reverse complement strand
TTCTCAGAATGCTTCTGTCGAATTTTTATGTGAGGAAATTTCCTTTTCCACCATAGGTCTCAAAGCTCTGCAAATGTTCACTTGCAGATTCTACAAAAAGAGTGTTTCAAAACTGCTCAATTAAAAGAAATGTTCAACTCTGTGAGATGAATGCACTCATTCCAAAGAGGTTTCTCAGAATGCTTCTGTCTAGTTTTTATATGAAGATATTTCCTTTTCCAGCATAGGCCAAAAAGCACTCCAAGTGTGCACTTGCAGATTCTACAAAAAGAGTGTTTCCAAACTGTTCAGTCAAAAGTAATGTTCAACTCTGTGATATGAATGCACACATCACAAAGAAGTTTCTCAGAATCTTTCTGTCTAGTTTTCATGTGAAGATATTTACTTTTCCACCATTGGCCTCAGACTGCTCCAAATGTCCACTTGCAGATTCTACAAAAAGAGAGTTTCAAAACTTCTCAATCAAAAGAAAAGTTTAAGTCTGTGAGATGAATGCACACATCACACAAAAGTTTCCCAGATTGCTTCTGTCTAGATTTTATATGAAGATATTTCCTTTTCTACCATAAGCTGCAAAGTGCTCCAAATGTCCACTAGCAGATACTAAAAAAAGAGTGTTTCAAAACTGCTCAATCAAAAGAAAGATTAAACTGTGTGATAAAGGCACACATCACAAAGAAGTTTCTCAGAATTCTTCTGTCTAGTTTTTATGTGAAGATATTTCATTTTCTTTCTTTTTTTAAATTATTTTTATTATTATACTTTACGTTTTAGGGTACATGTGCACAACGTGCAGGTTTGTTACATATGTATCCATGTGCCATGTTGATTTCCTGCACCCATTAACTCGTCATTTAGCATTAGGTATATCTCCTCGTGCTGTCCCTCCCCCCTCCCCCCAACCCACAACAGTCCCCGGAGTGTGATGTTCCCCTTCCTGTGTCCATGAGTTCTCATTGTTCAATTCCCACGTATGAGTGAGAACATGCGGTGTTTGGTGTTTTTGTCCTTGCGATAGATTACTGAGAATGATGTTT
>NW_026670184.1:0-1037 GCF_009828535.3 Hylobates moloch | reverse complement strand
CTATTCTGTTCCATGCCCTTTCTTTCAACAAGTTCTCAATCTGACAACATGGCTAGATTGCAGTGGCACAATGTCAGCTCACATTTTATTTCACGGTTCCATTCTGTTCCATTCCATTCCATTCCACACTATTTGATTCTAATCCTTTCTTTAAACAAGTTCTCAATCTGTCACCCTGGCTGGATTGTAGTGGCATAATGTCAGCTCACATTTTATTTCACAGTTCCATTCCATTCAGTTCCATTGCATTCCATTCCATTGCATTTCCTTCCATTCCATTCCATTCCGTTACATTTATCTCTATTCCATTCCATTGCATTCCATTCCATCCCATCCCATTCCATTCCACACCATTCAATTCCATTCTATTACATTCAATTCCACAGCATTGTATTCTATTTCTTTCTTTCAACAAGTTTTCAATCTGTCACACTGGCTGGATTGCAGTGGCAAAATGTCATTTCACATTTTATTTCACCGTTCCATTCCGTTCCATTTTATTCCATTTCATTCCATTCCATTTAATTTCGTTCCATTCCGTTCCATTAGATTCCGTTGAACGCCAATCCATTCCATTCCATTCCATTCCATTCCATTCCATTCCATTCCATTCTATTGCATTGATTTCATTCCATTCTGCTCCTTTCCTTTCCATTCCATTCCATTCAATTCCACACTATTCTATTATATTAGTTTCTTCCAACAAGTTCTCCATCTGTCACCCTGGCTGGATTGCGGTGACACAATGTCAACTCACATTTTATTTCAGTGTTCCATTCCATTCAATTCCATTGCATTTCATTCCAATTCTTTCCATTATTTTCCATTACGTTCCATTGCATTCCATTCCATTACATTCCATTACATTCCATTCCACACTATTCTGTTCTATTCCTTTCTTTCAAAATGTTCTCAATCTGTCACCTGGGCTGGATTGCAGTGGCAGAATATGAACACACATTTTATTTCACCGTTCCTTTCCATTCTATTGCATTCCATTCCATTCCATTCCATTCCATTCCATTCCATTCCATTCC
>NW_026670183.1:0-1037 GCF_009828535.3 Hylobates moloch | reverse complement strand
CTATTCTGTTCCATGCCCTTTCTTTCAACAAGTTCTCAATCTGACAATATGGCTAGATTGCAGTGGCACAATGTCAGCTCACATTTTATTTCACGGTTCCATTCTGTTCCATTCCATTCCATTCCACACTATTTGATTCTAATCCTTTCTTTAAACAAGTTCTCAATCTGTCACCCTGGCTGGATTGTAGTGGCATAATGTCAGCTCACATTTTATTTCACAGTTCCATTCCATTCAGTTCCATTGCATTCCATTCCATTGCATTTCCTTCCATTCCATTCCATTCCGTTACATTTATCTCTATTCCATTCCATTGCATTCCATTCCATCCCATCCCATTCCATTCCACACCATTCAATTCCATTCTATTCCATTCAATTCCACAGCATTGTATTCTATTTCTTTCTTTCAACAAGTTTTCAATCTGTCACACTGGCTGGATTGCAGTGGCAAAATGTCATTTCACATTTTATTTCACCATTCCATTCCGTTCCATTTTATTCCATTTCATTCCATTCCATTTAATTTCGTTCCATTCCGTTCCATTAGATTCCGTTGAACGCCAATCCATTCCATTCCATTCCATTCCATTCCATTCCATTCCATTCCATTCTATTGCATTGATTTCATTCCATTCTGTTCCTTTCCTTTCCATTCCATTCCATTCAATTCCACACTATTCTATTCTATTAGTTTCTTCCAACAAGTTCTCCATCTGTCACCCTGGCTGGATTGCGGTGACACAATGTCAACTCACATTTTATTTCAGTGTTCCATTCCATTCAATTCCATTGCATTTCATTCCAATTCTTTCCATTATTTTCCATTACGTTCCATTGCATTCCATTCCATTACATTCCATTACATTCCATTCCACACTATTCTGTTCTATTCCTTTCTTTCAAAATGTTCTCAATCTGTCACCTGGGCTGGATTGCAGTGGCAGAATATGAACACACATTTTATTTCACCGTTCCTTTCCATTCTATTGCATTCCATTCCATTCCATTCCATTCCATTCCATTCCATTCCATTCC
>NW_026670182.1:0-1037 GCF_009828535.3 Hylobates moloch | reverse complement strand
TCTCTGTATTTCCCTGTGTCCCCCTCCAGCTCTGTGAGGACCTCTTCTCTCGCGTTAATGAGAACCAGAGTGCTCAGCTATCCTACTCTGTGGAGGTAAGCCCGGGTCTCGATGGTGGCGGGGCTGAGAGGGGTCCAGACTGCTGAGGGCCGTTGCGGGAATCAGACAGCCTGGGATCTAATCCTGGCTCTGCTGGTTACTGACTGTGACTTTGGGGCAGTGATTCTGTTCTTCAGCTTCGTATGTTCATCTGGGAGATGCTAATGATCGGATGCACCTCCTGGCTTGTTGGGCAGGTCGCTGAGCTAGCATCTGCAGAATGCTTCGCACTGTGTATTAGCTGCAGTCACCTGGATCATGTTCAATGGAGTCAGATTAAGTTTCGTTGTCATTGTTGTTGCTAGTTTTGTTACTTCTCATTTGCTTTTCCCACTCAGGTGAGCTATATGGAGATCTATTGTGAGCGGGTACGAGACCTCTTGAACCCCAAGAGTCGGGGTTCTCTGCGGGTCCGGGAGCACCCCATCTTGGGCCCCTATGTGCAGGACCTGTCCAAATTGGCTGTGACCTCCTACGCAGACATTGCTGACCTCATGGACTGTGGAAATAAAGCACGGTGAGGCAGACTGATGGAGCAGAGGGCAAGGGGGCCAGGGTTGGGAAGGTGAGAGGCAGGATCCAGTGACTGCTTCCTTTGCCCCCAAGGACTGTGGCTGCCACCAACATGAATGAGACCAGCAGCCGTTCCCATGCCGTCTTTACCATCGTCTTCACACAGCGCTGCCATGACCAGCTCACGGGGCTGGACTCGGAGAAGGTGGGATCGCCCCCCCTCCCGCGCCGGACGCAACCTCCCCTGACAACAGGGACAGTGACATGGTAGAAGGGTCTTGGGCCCTCCCTGCCCATGCTGGGTTGAGTGCCTCCTCAGGACTTCCATGACCGTGCCCCACCCCCACCCTGTTTTTCCATCAGATCAGTCTGTCCCCGTCTACTGTTTGCTTGTCTTTTTTTTTTTTTAAGACAGAGTCTCGCTC
>NW_026670181.1:0-1037 GCF_009828535.3 Hylobates moloch | reverse complement strand
GTGAAGGACCTCTTCAAGGAGAACTACAAACCACTGCTCAATGAAATGAAAGAGGATACAAATGGAAGAACATTCCATGCTCATGGGTTGGAAGAATCAATATAGTGAAAATGGCCATACTGCCCAAGGTAATTTATAGATTCAATGCCATCCCCATCAAGCTACCAATGACTTTCTTCACAGAATTGGAAAAAAACTAAAGTTCATATGGAACCAAAAAAGAGCCCGCATCGCCAAGTCAATCCTAAGCCAAAAGAACAAAGCTGGAGGCATCACACTACCTGACTTCAAACTATACTACAAGGCTACAGTAACCAAAACAGCATGGTACTGGTACCAAAACAGAGATATAGATCAATGGAACAGAACAGAGCCCACAGAAATAATGCTACACATCTACAACTATCTGATCTTTGACAAACCTGACAAAAAGAAGCAATGGAGAAAGGATTCCCTATTTAATAAATGGTGCTGGGAAAACTGGCTAGCCATATGTAGAAAGCTGAAACTGGATCCCTTCCTTACACCTTACACAAAAATTAATTCAAGATGGATTAAAGACTTACATGTTAGACCTAAAACCATAAAAACCCTAGAAGAAAACCTGGGCATTACCACTCAGGACATAGGCGTGGGCAAGGACTTCATGTCTAAAACATCAAAAGCAATGGCAACAAAAGCCAACATTGACAAATGGGATCTAATTAAACTAAAGAGCTTCTGTACAGCAAAAGAAACTACCAACAGAGTGAACAGGCAACCTACAGAATGGGAGAAAATTTTCACAACCTACTTATCTGACGAAGGGCTAATATTCAGAATCTACAATGAACTCAAACAAATTTACAAGAAAAAAACAAACAACCCCATCAACAAGTGGACAAAGGACATGAACAGACACTTCTCAAAAGAAGACATTTATACAGCCAAAAACACACATGAAAAAATGCTCATCATCACTGACCATCAGAGAAATGCAAATCAAAACCACAGTGAGATACCATCTCACACCAGTTAGAATGGCCATCATTAAAAAG
>NW_026670180.1:0-1037 GCF_009828535.3 Hylobates moloch | reverse complement strand
TCAGCACCCTGTGTCTAGCTCAGGGTTTGTGAGTGCACCAATCGACATTCTGTATCTAGCTGCTGTGGTGGGGCCTTGGAGAACCTTTGTGTGGATACTCTGTATCTAACTGATCTGATGGGGACGTGGAGAACCTTTATGTCTAGCTCAGGGATTGTAAACGCACCAATCAGTGCCCTGTCAAAACAGACCACTGGGCTCTACCAATCAGCAGGACGTGGGTGGGGCCAGATAAGAGAATAAAAGCAGGCTGCCCGAGCTAGCAGTGGCATCCCGCTCCGGTCCCCATTCCACGCTGTGGAAGCTTTGTTCTTTTGCTTTTTGCAATAAATCTTGCTGCTGCTCACTCTTTGGGTCCACACTGCTTTCACGAGCTGTAACACTCATGGCGAAGGTCTGCAGCTTCACTCCTGAAGCCAGCGAGACCACGAGCCCACCGGAGGAACAAACAACTACAGACGCGCCTCCTTAAGAGCTGTAACACTCACCGCGAAGGTCTGCAGCTTCACTCCTGAGCCAGCGAGACCACGAACCCACCAGAAGAAACTCTGAGCACATCCGAACATCGGAAGGAACAAACTCCCGATGCGCCACCTCAAGAGCTGTAACACCGCGAGGGTCCGCGGCTTCATTCTTGAAGTCAGTGAGACCAAGAACCCACCAATTCCGGACCCAACAGTGCGATGCTGATAATAACACTTCCTGATAATTAGGTAAGAATCTGGGCATTGCCACCCTCTTCAGGGCTGTAAATTTAACATAATCATGATAATTTCAAGCAACAACATGCTCTAGGTTGTTGGGGTAGGAGGAATTTTGAGATCGTCCGCAGGATTCTGTCCCCTGATACACATGTCCTGTAAAAGTCCCTTCTCTAGAGTGTGAGTGGGAACAGTGACTATGATGGAATCATTGTTGGTGATTCCACAGACTCCCACGATGAGGTTACTAATTGGTTCACCTTGACTTTATTGCAAGGGAGATGGTCCTGGGAGGACCTGGCTTAATCAAATGAGCTCTTTAAAAGAAGGCAGGCC
>NW_026670179.1:0-1037 GCF_009828535.3 Hylobates moloch | reverse complement strand
TGGGATTACAGGTGTGTGCCACCATGCCTGGCTAATTTTTTTTTTTTCATCTTCTTAGTAGAGATAGGGTTTCACCATATTGGCCAGGCTGTTTTCAAACTCCTGACTTCAAGTGATCCTTCTACCTCAGACTTCCAAAGTGCTGGGATTACAGGCATGAGCCACCGCGCCCAGCCCCAGCAGACCATTCTCTAAGGAAATGGCTGTATGTGATGATATTTTCCCCAGCACTGTTTACTTTCTCTAGAGAAGTAAATCCCAGTTTTGCCTGAGGATTTATATTTACTACCAATGTGTTCTATCCACAAACTGGGGAAGACAGACATTTAAAATTACTTCCTGGCCCAGCCCCCAAACTCCTTCTTGGTAGGGGTAAAAAAAAGAGCCCCAGCTGCTGGTGACATGACCATATCACTGCTCAGTGTTGTGCCTTTTGCCCAGTGCCCATGTTGTTTCCATCCGGTACCTCATCTTCACCCTTCACCATGTTCTCCTCTTGTTTGTATATTTCACTAGGCACAGTTTAAGCCCTAGCTTAATCTTTCTGTCTTCAATTTTTCTGTGTTGCAACTTCCACAAATTTATGGATATCTCCAATTTATCCCCATTTTCTATCTTCTCTTTGTTCTTGAAAATACACAAACATGCACATACACACACACACACACACACACAGAGAGAGAGAGAATCATTTTACTTTTCCCTTAGGAAAAGATGAGGTCAATGTATATGATCTTCTTACAATTAGAAGTTTCTTGGCTGTGTTTCAAGTTATGAAAAGTATTTCTTTTAATTCTTGTTAAACTATTATATCTCTCTAACCCAATTACATACTTGTTCCAACTCAATAAAACACCAGAGAAAAATTTTTCTAAGAGACTTTTTTTTTTAATTATACTTTAGGGTTTTAGGGTACATGTGCACAATGTGCAGGTTTGTTACATATGTATCCATGTGCCATGTTGATTTCCTGCACCCATTACCTCGTCATTTAGCATTAGGTGTATCTCCTAATGCTGTCCCTCCCCCCTCCCCCC
>NW_026670178.1:0-1037 GCF_009828535.3 Hylobates moloch | reverse complement strand
ATTTAAGGGTTAAGAAACCTCTGAGAAGCTAATGATCAATAACTGTCCGTATTTGTATTGATTAACCAAGTATAAAACCCATGGTAAAGTATTTGAAAACCACGCTATGAAATATATCCTCTGGGTCTCAGAAGTATCATTAAAATTAGAAGAAAGATGAAGTTGACTCTGGTCCAATTTATGCTATTTAAACCTAAAATGTTCCAACATTAATGATTTCTTTCAGAATTAATAAGATCATAAATATATATTAAAATTATAGTTAATATCTCCTCTGTTTTCTAACAAAAGAATACAGAGTTCTTGACTTGCATTTGGAATTTTTATTCTTAAAATGTGTATTAGGATAAACAAAAATTGTGGCACAAAAATGAGATTATGTGAGTCAAATGGCTTGTGCTGTGGAAAAAAATATATATTTATTTTTGTTATTCAATGTCATCAAATAAATCAAATATTACCTTTTTGGATATTAGAGGAGGCCTATGAAAAGAAAAGAGCTCTCAAAAAACCAGTATATTTGTTATATTCATTAGTAAATTATAAATTATGCAATAATATATTTTTCTCAACATGAAAATGTTTTGTCAAATATTTCCACACATATACCACATATGTTTATTTCCTTTAAAATTTTTATCTAAAAAATACATTTTTATTCACCTCATTAATTCAATTGAGGAAACAACATGTAAGTGAATTTCCATATTATGATGATACAGTTCTAGTTTTCTTCATGATTTTCCAAAAGATGACTGTATATTATACCTCATATTCTTTAAAATATTTTTCAATACAGAAACTTTATTTACTTACTTTTGAGTATGGATAGAAATCATAGTTTTATTTGTGTGGTGTTATTGATACAATCACAAACCTGTGATTTCTAACACAATTGCCCAACACATGTTAAGCTTAGGTCTCTTTAAGACTAAAATGAAAGCAAATAAAATGAATATGCCCTCTAACTTTGGATAACCTCATGTTCTTGCTTACAAATCGTGGTGAACACCATTGCTGGGAATCAGGTAGGGAAA
>NW_026670177.1:0-1037 GCF_009828535.3 Hylobates moloch | reverse complement strand
TGGATGGATCCATTGGTTCTCTTTCTGTGGAGAACTCTGACTAATACACCCTTGGAGCCCCACCCTCCTCATCCAAATGAATTGAGGCTCCCACAGTGGACATCAGCTGTTTCTACCCATCCAGCATTCAGACCTCCTTTTGGTAACAGCACCCTGATTTTGCTCTGGGGAGACCACCTCCCCCACTCCCTGTCCATGTGATTTCCTGGCTTATGCCCATCTTGGAAGCAGTGTCAGCCCTGTGAACCACATGGACAGGGTTGGGGGAGGGAGACCCCCTCTGCAGTCAGTCTCTCCTGCTGCTCTCACCCAACTCATCCATAAGCCAGGAAATCACATGGACAGGGAGTGGGGGAGGTGGTCTCCCCAGAGCAAAATCAGGGTGCTGTTACCAAAAGGAGGTCTGAATGCTGGATGGGTAGAAACAGCTGATGTCCACTGTGGGAGCCTCAATTCATTTGGATGAGGAGGGTGGGGCTCCAAGGGTGTATTAGTCAGAGTTCTCCACAGAAAGAGAACCAATGGATCCATCCACCCATCCAAACATCTATCTATCCACCCATCCATCCATCTGCCCATCCATCTATCTATCATCTATCTATCCATCCATCTATCATGTCTATCCAGAGAGACAGAGAGAGAGGTTGATTTAAAGGAATTGTCTTCAAGGCTGCAACATAGAGACCCTGCTTGAGCCTGCCTGGGCTGCCCTGCAGATTACTGACTGCCAGCTTCACAACTGCATGAGCCAATTCCTTTAAATCAACCTCTCTCTCTGTCTCTCTGGATAGACATGATAGATGGATGGATAGATAGATGATAGATAGATGGATGGGCAGATGGATGGATGGGTGGATAGATAGATGTTTGGATGGATCCATTGGTTCTCTTTCTGTGGAGAACTCTGACTAATACACCCTTGGAGCCCCACCCTCCTCATCCAAATGAATTGAGGCTCCCACAGTGGACATCAGCTGTTTCTACCCATCCAGCATTCAGACCTCCTTTTGGTAACAGCACCCTGATTTTGCTCTGGG
>NW_026670176.1:0-1037 GCF_009828535.3 Hylobates moloch | reverse complement strand
CTGACAAACGCCTTTGTGATACTTACTTTCTTCTCACAGAGTTGAACTCTACGTTTAATAGAGCAGTTTTGTAACTGTCTTTTCGTATTATCTGCCATGGGACATTTGTTGCCTACTAAGGGCTATCTTGGAAAGGGAAATATCTTAATATAAAGACTAAACAGAAGCATTCTGACAAACTTGCTTGTGATGTGTGCACTAATGTCAAACAGTTGAACCTTATGTTTGATACAGCAGCTTTGAAACACTCTTTTTATAGAAGTTGCAAGTGTACATTTGGAGCACTTTGAGGCCTATGGTGGAAAAGGAATATCTTCACATAACAACTAGACAGAAGCATTCTGACAAATTTCTTTGAGATGTGTGCATTCATCTCACGTTGTTGTACCTTACTTTTCATAGAGCAGCTTTGAAACCCTCTTTTTGTAGAATCTGCCTTTGGATATTTAGAGCGCTTTGAGGCCTACGCTGGAAAACGAAATATCTTCACAAAAAAATCAGACAGAATCATTCTGACAAACGCCTTTGTGATATGTTCATTCTTCTCACCGAGTTGAACTTTACTTTTGATAGAGCAGTTTTGCAATGGAATTTTTGTATTATCTGCCAGGGGACATTTCTTGCCTTTTTAGGCCTATCTTGGAAAGAGAAATATCTTCATATAAAAACTAGAAAGAAGCATTCTGACAAACTTCTTTGTGATGTGTGCATTTGTGTCACAGAGTTGAACCTTACTTTCGATTAAGCAGTTCTGAAACCCACCTTTTGCAGAATCTGCAAGTGGGCATTTGGAGTGCTTTGAGGCTTATGGTGGAAAAAGAAATATCTTCATACAAAAACCACAAAGAAGCATTCTGACAAACTTCTTTGTGACGTCTGCATTTGTGTCATAGAGTTGAAACTTACTTTTGATTGAGCAATTCTGAAACCCGCTTTTTGCGGAATCTGCAAGTGGATATTTGGAGCGCTTTGAGGCTTATGGTGGAAAAAGAAATATCTTCACACAAAAACGACCTAGAAGCATTCTGACAAATTCC
>NW_026670175.1:0-1037 GCF_009828535.3 Hylobates moloch | reverse complement strand
CCCTCCTGCCCCACCCTCTCCCTCGGCCGCCTCCTGTCTGGCTGGTGGGGGTGGCAGCTTTTCCCCAAGGCCCCATGAGGAGGGCGAGAGATAGGCCTGGCAGGCAGCAGGTCAGGGGCAGCATCTGTCCCAAGCGAGGGCTGGGGGGCCTTGGCCTGGCCTAGGCTTCCCACTGCTGGGTAGGGTGCCTCCACCTGCCCATGCCTCAGTTTCTTCAGCTGTGAGGTGGGTGACAGACGCTGCCCCAGGTGTGAGCACAGGCGAAGGCTGGGCGATGCCTGACGCCACAGCCCCAGGCTCGCCTGAAGGATGTGCCACTGCTCTGGGGGAAGAGGAGCCTCGCCCCGCTCTACGGACGGTCCTGGTTTATGCAGACAGAGCTGTATCCCAACAGGACAATGGGAACTATCTAGAAGCTTCTGCAGAGCCACTGCCAGCTCTGGACATGTATGGTGGCTGTGAGCTGCCCCTGTAGCAGGCTGGCCCACCAGGCTCTGCGGTCCCCATCATGAAATTCTTGACTCCATCTGAATCTGCGCTTTGTGGGTGAGGGCACAGAGCCCCTGGGGGGTCCAGCCTCCAGCCGCTCACCTAGCCCACAGCACCTGCGCCACCTGCCCCCCAACCCTCTAACTTGAGACGAGACCCGAGGTCAGGACTTGGCTGGCAACCAGGGGTTTATCTGTAGCTCTGCTTTTCACACGGTGTCTTCAGGGGAGCAGGGGCCTGGGAGCGCCAGGGTGACGCCACGGAGGGTGACGCCACGGAGGGTGACGCCACGGAGGCCCAGCTCCTTCATGGGACTAACAAGGCCCATTCTTGCCAGGCAGGACCCACAGTCACGGGATGTTTACAGCTGAGGAAGTGCTTAGATACCTGCAGGGGCCACTCCTGCAACAGCAGACAGTCCTGCATCCCCACACCCACGACAGCATGTGCCTTCTAGGTCACCAGAGTTAGGCTTCCGTAGGCTACACACTGAAATGTCCAGGACAGTTTTCTTTAAATCATAGAGTAATACTTTTTTTTTTTTTTTT
>NW_026670174.1:0-1037 GCF_009828535.3 Hylobates moloch | reverse complement strand
ATGGGGAAAAAACAGAGCAGAAAAACTAGAAACTCTAAAAAGCAGAGTACCTTTCCTCCTCCAAAGGAACGCAGTTCCTCACCAGCAACGGAACAAAGCTGGATGGAGAATGACTTTGACGAGTTGAGAGAAGAAGGCTTCAGACGATCAAACTACTCCGAGCTACGGGAGGAAATTCAAAACAATAGCAAAGAAGTTAAAAACTTTGAAAAAAAATTAGACAAATGGATAACTAGAATAACCAATGAAGAGAAGGGCTTAAAGGAGCTGATGGAGCTGAAAGCCAAGTTTCGAGAACTACGTGAAGATTGCAGAAGCCTCAGTAGCAGATGCGATCAACTGGAAGAAAGGATATCAGTGATGGAAGATGGAATGAGTGAAATGAACCGAGTAGGGAAGTTTAGAGAAAAAAGAATAAAAAGAAATGAACAAAGCCTCCAAGAAATATGGGACTATGTGAAAAGGCCAAACCTACGTCTGATTGGTGTACCTGAAAGTGACGGGGAGAATGGAACCAAGTTGGAAAACACTCTGCAAGATATTATCCAGGAGAACTTCCCCAATCTAGCAAGGCAGGCCAACATTCAGATTCAGGAAATACAGAGAATGCCACAAAGATACTCCTCGAGAAGAGCAACTCCAAGACACATAATTGTCAGATTCACCAAAGTTGAAATGAAGGAAAAAATGTTAAGGGGACCAGAGAGAAAGGTCGGGTTACCCACAAAGGGAAGCCCATCAGACTAACAGCTGATCTCTTGGCAGAAACTACAAGCCAGAAGTGAGTGGGGGCCGATATTCAGCATTCTTAAAGAAAAGAATTTTCAAACCAGAATTTCAAATCCAGCCAAACTAAGCTTCATAAGTGAAGGAGAAATAAACTCCTTTACAGACAATAAAATGCTGAGTGATTTTGTCACCACCAGGACTGCCCTAAAAGAGCTCCTGAAGGAAGCACTAAACATGGAAAAGAACAACCAGTACCAGCCCCTGCAAAAACATGCCAAATTGTAAAGACCATCGAGGCTAGGAAGAAA
>NW_026670173.1:0-1038 GCF_009828535.3 Hylobates moloch | reverse complement strand
GAATGGAATGTAATGGAATGGAATAGACAGGAATGCAATGGAATGGAATGGAATGCAGTGGATTGCAGTGGAGTGTATTGGTGTAGAATCTAATTTAATGGAAAGTAATGTAATGGAATGGAATACAATGGAATGAAATGGAATGCAATGGATTGGAGTGGAGTTGCATGGAGGGGAATAGAATGAAATAGAATGGAATGGAATGGAAATGAATGGAATGGTATGGTATGGTATGGAACGGAATGGAAAAAAGTGCAGTGGAGTGGAATGGAGAAGAAAGGAAAGGAGTGGAGTGGAATGGAGAAGAAAGGAAAGGAGTGGAATGGAGAGGAATGGAGTGGAATGAATTGGAATAAAATGGAAAGGAATGGAATGGAGTGGAATGCAATGGAATGGAATGGAATGGAATGGAATGGAATGGAATCGAATGAAATGGAGTAGACTGGAATGGAAGCGAATGGGAAGGAATGGAATGCAGTGGAGAGGAAAGGAGCGGAGAGGAGAAGAGGCGATTTGAATGGAATGGAATGGAATGGAATGCAATGTATTGGAGTGGAGTGGAGTGGATTCAAGGGGAAAAGAATGGAATTGAAAGGAATTGAGTGGAATGGAATTGAATGGAATAGAATGGAAAAATATGCAGGGGAGTTCAGTGGAGTTGAACGGAGAAGAAAGGAAGGGAGTGGAGTGGAGTGGAATGGAGAGGAATGGAATGGAGTGGAAAGGAATGGAAAGGAATGGAATGGAATGGAATGGAATGGAATGGAATGGAATGGAATGGAATGGAATGGAATGGAGTGGAATGGCATGGCATGGAATGGAATGGAATGCAGTGGAGTGGAATGGAATGGAATGGAATGGAGTGGATAGGAAAGGAGGAAAATGGGAAGGAGTGGAATATAGTGGAGCGGAGAGGAGTCACGTGGAAAATAGTGTATTTGAATAGAATATAACGGAATGGAATGGAACGGAATGAAATGGAATGGAATGGAATAGATTGGAGGGGAGGAGAAGGGAGTGTTTTGGGGATGAATGGAA
>NW_026670172.1:0-1038 GCF_009828535.3 Hylobates moloch | reverse complement strand
TAGAGCTCTATTATCTTATTGCACCAAGGACTAGTGTTCCTTGGAACATGATCTGCAAATGGTAGATGAGAAATCACTTCTCTCATTTCAGAACCTTGACAATAGAAATCTAGAGCAGTCTCTGTAGACATAAGAATTGAAATATCTATCTGGTTTAAGAGAGCGGAAAAGAGACCAACTTTTTTTTTTCCCAGCTTATTCTCAAGTACTAAAGTGTGTGTGAGCGATCAGCTGCCAAACAGGAAGAGCTGTTCCAATTCTAATTTTAGCTTACCACCTTGCATTGCTGTAGGAGTGGTTCCCACATGCTGCAAAGAGGTTATTTTGTGTAAATAGAGACTTTTCCTATGTCGTCAAGTGGGAAAGAATCATCATTAGGCTTCCCCACCATTTGCACAGTTTCTGCATGTTGAAGATGATCTCTCCAAACATTTAGACTTGGTTTAATTCTTTTGCATTCATAATTTAAACTGGATCGAGGATTGCTGCTGTCCAGTTCTGGTGAATAAAGAGGAGAGACAAGTTGCATCAGTTCACTGATCCTGGACAGCAGCAATCCTCGATCCAGTTTAAATTACGAATGCAAAAGAATTAAACCAAGTCTAAATGTTTGGAGAGATCATCTTCAACATGCAGAAACTGTGCAAATGGTGGGGAAGCCTAATGATGATTCTTTCCCACTTGACGACATAGGAAAAGTCTCTATTTACACAAAATAACCTCTTTGCAGCATGTGGGAACCACTCCTACAGCAATGCAAGGTGGTAAGCTAAAATTAGAATTGGAACAGCTCTTCCTGTTTGGCAGCTGATCGCTCACACACACTTTAGTACTTGAGAATAAGCTGGGAAAAAAAAAAGTTGGTCTCTTTTCCGCTCTCTTAAACCAGATAGATATTTCAATTCTTATGTCTACAGAGACTGCTCTAGATTTCTATTGTCAAGGTTCTGAAATGAGAGAAGTGATTTCTCATCTACCATTTGCAGATCATGTTCCAAGGAACACTAGTCCTTGGTGCAATAAGATAATAGAGCTCTA
>NW_026670171.1:0-1038 GCF_009828535.3 Hylobates moloch | reverse complement strand
GCTAAAATATTACGTAAATAATTGTAAAATTATGAGCATCTCCCTAAGATATTATGAATAATATCACAGGATGTGTACACACGTGGCATATACCCCACGTGATGTTAGGAGTTACATCCTTCTAGTATGTTAGGAATAATACCACAAAGGTGTTCACACATAGTTAACAGCATGTCATATTAGGATTAACATCCCTCGAGAATATTTCAAAGAACATCACAGGGGCTGTGCACACATGATATACATGCCCTTTGACATTACGAGTACATTTCCCTGACACATTTCAAGTAATATCACAGTGTTTACACCTTCTGTGACATTTGGAGTAACGTCCCCTATGATAATACGAATAATATCACAGGGTGTACATCCCCTGTGACCTGAGGAGTAATATCTTTCTAGAATACTACGAAGAACATCACAATGTGTACACCCCCTGTGTCATTAAAAGTAAAATTCCCGTAGGATATTATGAAAAATAACGCAGGAAGTACACCCCGTGTGACATTAGAAATAAAATCCCCTGAGGATAAAGCGAATAAAGTCAGAGAATGTACATGCGTTAGGACATCAGTGATAATATCTCTTTCAGATAATACGCATAATATCAAAGGGTGTACACGCATTGTGAAATTAGTAGAGAACTCCCGCTAGTATATTACGAATTTTATGACAGGGTGTATATGCCTTGTGACGTTCATAGTAACGTTTTCCTAGAATATTACAAAGAATATTAAAGGGTGTACAGGACCTGTGATTTACGAGTAACATTTCCATAGAATATTACACTGTGTGTACGCCCCGTGTGACATTAGGAGTAACATCCCACAAAACTATAACGAATAATTTCACAAGGTGTACACCCTCTGCGACATTAAAAGTAACATTTCTCTAGAATATTATGATAATATCAACAGAGTGCACACCCCCTGTGATATAGGGAGTAACATCTTATAAAGACAATACGAGTAATTTGATAAGGTGGACAAACCCTGTGACATAAGGAGTAAAATCCCTCTAGGACATTACGAATATCAA
>NW_026670170.1:423-1038 GCF_009828535.3 Hylobates moloch | reverse complement strand
TCACCACTTGGGAAGTTTGTGATCCTGATAACACTAGTTTTTCACGTCTTTTTTTCTTTTCCTTTTTTTTTTTTTGGGACGGAGTTTCTCTCTTGCTGCCCAGGCTGGAGTGCAATGGTGCAGTCTCAGCTCACTGCAACCTCTGCCTCCTGGGTTCAAGCGATTGTCCTGCCTCAGCCTCCTGAGTAGCTGGGATAACAGGCATGTGCCACCACACCCGGCTAATTTTTGTATTTTTAGTAGAGAGAGGGTTTCACCATGTTGGTCAGGCTGGTCTTCAACTCCTGACCTCAGGTGATCCACCTGCCTCGGCCTCCCAAACTACTGGGAGTATAGGGGTGAGCCACTGCCCGTGGCCTAATTCTTCACATCTGAATAAGGTCACACTTAAATTTCTCCGAGCTCTGTCTTTCCTGACTGAGTTAATGGTGGAGCCATTAAAACCGAGAGAGCACATCCGTTCTCAGGCAGCATTTGCTAACTTCTTCGGAGCTTCATGGAACGTTCTGCCTTCTCAGGGCATGCTGTGGTTTTTCTCCTCTTTCTTCTCCTCCTCCTTCTTTCCCCGTCCTCCTTCTCTTCCTCTCTTCCTGCTCCTCCTTCTCCCCCTTCTCT
>NW_026670170.1:0-323 GCF_009828535.3 Hylobates moloch | reverse complement strand
TCACCACTTGGGAAGTTTGTGATCCTGATAACACTAGTTTTTCACGTCTTTTTTTCTTTTCCTTTTTTTTTTTTTTTTACAGAGTTTCTCTCTTGCTGCCCAGGCTGGAGTGCAATGGTGCAGTCTCAGCTCACTGCAACCTCTGCCTCCTGGGTTCAAGCGATTGTCCTGCCTCAGCCTCCTGAGTAGCTGGGATAACAGGCATGTGCCACCACACCCGGCTAATTTTTGTATTTTTAGTAGAGAGAGGGTTTCACCATGTTGGTCAGGCTGGTCTTCAACTCCTGACCTCAGGTGATCCACCTGCCTCGGCCTCCCAAACT
>NW_026670169.1:0-1038 GCF_009828535.3 Hylobates moloch | reverse complement strand
CAGAGGCTTGAGCCCCCGTTTTCTGTTTCTTTCTGCAGGGCTGAAGCTGCCCTCGAGGACCTGGTCTCCACCATTCGAGTCTGAAGATTCTCAGAAGCACAACCAGAGTGAATATGAGGATTCGGCCGGCGAATGTTGCTCCTGTCCAAAGACAGACTCTCAGATCCTGAAGGAGCTGGAGGAGTCCTCGTTTAGGAAGACGTTCGAGGATTACCTGCACAACGTGGTTTTCGTCCCCAGGTCAGGACTTGGCGCTAGGCTCTCTTAGTGAGTGCCAATTGGCTTGGTGTTGGTGGAAGGCCATTACTTAGGGACTGAGAGGTAGTGGGACCCAGAGATGGCAGAAGGGTGGGTGGAGTCTGAATGGAACCCTTTCCTGGGTGGAGGAAGAGATCTTGCAATTTCGAAATTTCAAGGGGAATTTTATCAGGAAGAGCAAATAATCACACAAAAGGGGAAAAATGGACAAAACTCAGCATTTGCCTTTCTTACCTCTCCTGAACTGGTCTCCATCTGAGTTCAAAAACAAACTCCATTAGACGATGAACACTTTTTTTCTCTCTCTCTTTTTTTTTTTTTTTTGACAGAGTTTCACTCTGTCGTCCAGGCTGGAGTGCGGTGGTGCAATTTCGGCTCACCACAACCTCCCCTTCCCGGGTTCAAATGATTCTTGTGCCTCAGCCTCCCAAGTAGCTGGGACTACAGGTGCGCACCACCACGCCCAGCTAATTTTTATATTTTTAGTAGAGATGGGGTTTTGCCATGTTGGCCAGGCTGGCCTCGAACTCCTGACCTCTGGTGATCTGCCTGCCTCGGCCTCGCGAAGTGCTGGGATTATAGGTGTGAGCCACCGTGACTGGCCATGATGATTGAGGCTTTAGCTGGGTGCAGTGGTGTAAGCCTGTGGTCCCAGCTACTTCGGAAGCCGAGGTGGTAGGGTTGCTTGAGGCCAGCCTGGGCAACATAATGAGACCCCATCTCTACAAAAAAAAAAAAAAAAAAAATTTAAAAATTAGCCAGGCACGGTAATGCATGCCT
>NW_026670168.1:0-1038 GCF_009828535.3 Hylobates moloch | reverse complement strand
TCCATTCCATTCCATTCCATTCCATTCCATTCCATTCCATTCCATTCCATTCCATTCCATTCCACACCACTCCACTCCATTCCTTTCTTCTCCATTCCATTTCACTACACTCCACTTCCCTTTTTTCCATTAATTCCATTCCATTCCATTCCATTCCATTCAAATTGACTCTTCTGCACTCCACTTCTCTCCACACCACTGCATTCGATCCCTTCCCATTCGCCTCCATTCCAGTCCACTCTATTCCATTCCATTCCATTCCACTCCATTCCATTCCAGTCCATTCCATTCCATTCCATTCCAGTCCAGTCCAGTCCATTCCATTCCATTCCATTCCATTCCATTCCATTCCATTCCATTCCATTCCTTTCCATTATTTTCTCCTAGAATCCACTCCACTCCACTCTAATAGATACATTTCTATTAAACGTAATTCAGATCCGCTGTTCTGCACTACACGCATCTCCACACTACTGCATTCCATTCCTTCACCTTCGACTTCATTGCAGTCCACTCCATTCCTTTCCAGTCCATTTCATTACGTTACATTACATTCCACTCCACACCACTCCCTTCCATTCTTCTCCATTCTTCTCCACTGCACTCCACTGCACTTTTTTATATTCTGTTCCTGTCCTTTCAATTCCATTCCCTTCCATTCCATTCCATTCCGTTACACTCCTTTCCACTCTTTTCCATTCCATTTTATTCCATTCCATTATATTCCTTTCCATTCCATTCCATTACTTTCCATTCCGTTCCATTCCATTCCATTCTTTTCCTCTAGAATCCACTCCACTACACTCCAATCCATTCCATTCCATTCAATCCAAATGTACTCTTCTCCACTCCGTTCCTCTCCAATCCACTATATTCCACTCCTTCCCATTGGCCTCCATTCTAGTCAATTCCATTCCATTCCTTTCCATTCCATTCCATTCCTTTCCTTTCCATTCAATTCCATTCCACTCTATAACACTCCATTCCACTTCGTTCCTTTCTTCTCTGTTCCACTCCACTACACAACATTGCACTTTT
>NW_026670167.1:0-1038 GCF_009828535.3 Hylobates moloch | reverse complement strand
GATGTGTTGGAAGCTTGGGAGCTCCCGAGCAGGGGAAGGCCTGGAGCATCTGCGAAAAGGGAGGCCGCCTGGTGTGCCTGGAGCCTGGGCAGGGGACTGAGGCCTGTGGCTCTCCTGCGCTGCAGCAGGGCGGCGGTCCGGCGCGTGGTCTGGACGCAGGCGAGGAGGGTGGCTCTGGGAGGCCGGCGGAAGGCGCAGCGCGGCGGCCGGCGGTGCTGGGGCCTTGATGGGGAGAGCAGCCCGGCCACGGGGGAGCGGCTCTGGGGCCCCGGATCTGAGGCCCGCGGCCCCGGGGTGGCGGTGACGCCTGGAGTCGAGCAGGCGTGACTGGGACGGGCTCTTGTGGCAGCCAGGCGCCACTGCCTGCCTTTATGGCCACACCACCCTGAACGCACGGGATCTCGACTGATCTTGGAAGCTAAGCAGAGTTGGGCCTGGCTAGTACTTGGGATGCGAGACCCCCTGGGAATACTGGGTGCTGAAGGCTTTTGGCTCCCCGCTCCCTCCCTCTTTCCCCCTTTTGTCGCCGTGCTTCCCAACCGCCCCCTGACTCTACCCTCACTTCAACGCATGGGCTGCTTTCCACTGGGGAAGGACATTGCCTTCGTCAACCACCAGGAAAACCGTCCCTGTGCACTTGGATTTTCATTGCCACCGACTTCGTGTAAAATCCAGTCTCAGGGACACGAGAGAGACCCAGGTCTTGTGTCCTGTGAGCATGCTCGGCGTTATGGCTCCCGCCAAATGGACAGGCGCACTCTACAAATCTCGGAGCCTACTGCATCAAGAAGACAGAAAGGACCAAACAAAGGAAGGACCCTACGAAACGCACCCCTAAAGTAACCAACTAATCCAAGAGTAAACACGTCTCAGGGCTCAGTACTCTCGCTTGGACGGCCCTACTCCCCTGTTCTGGCCCAGCCCAAGCACCCTCCACCCCATCCCGGCCTGCTCAAAGGGGCCGTCTACCAGAGCAGAGCCTCCCTCTCCAAGGCTTAATCGCACTCGCTCTCCAGGTCCCTCACCCTCTCTCTCTCT
>NW_026670166.1:199-1038 GCF_009828535.3 Hylobates moloch | reverse complement strand
TCTGTTTCTACAGAAAGAGAGTTTCACAACTTCTCAATCAAAAGTAAGGTTCAAATCTGCTAGTTGAATACACGGATCAGAAAGAAGTTTCGCAGAATGCTTCTGTGTAGTTTTTATTTGAAGACGTTACTTTTTCCACTAGAGGCACCTTAGCGCTCAGATTGTCCGCTTGCAGTTTGCACAGAAAGAGAGTTTCAGAACTTCTCAATGAAAAGTAAGGTTCAACTCTGTTAGTTGAATGAACAGATCAGAAGGAAGTTTCGCAGAATGCTTCTCTGTAGTTTTTATTTGAAGATATTCCTTTATCCACTAAAGGCCCCTTAGCGCTCCGAATGTCCGCTTGCACTTTCTACAGAAAGAGTGTTTCAGAACTTCTCAATCAAAAGTACGGTTCAACTCTGTTAGTAGAATGCACAGATCGGAAAGAACTTTCGCAGAATGATTCTGTGTAGTTTTTATTTGAAGGTGTTCCTTTTTCCACTAAAGGTCCCTTAGCGCTCCAAATGTCCACTTGCAGTTTCTACAGAAAGAGAGTTTCAGAACTTCTCAATCAAAAGTAAGCTTCAACTCCGTTAGTTGAATGTACAGAACAGAAAGAAGTTTGGCAGAATGATTCTGTGTAGTTTTTATTTCAAGGTATACCTTTTACCACAATAAGCCCCTTAGTGTTCTGAATGTCCACTTGCAGTTTCTACAGAAAGAGTGTTTCAAAACTCCTCAATCAAAAGTAAAGTTCAACTCTGCTAGTTGAATGCAGAGGTCAGAAAGAAGTTTCACATAATGTTTCTGTGTAGTTTTAATCTGAAGATATTCCTTTTTCCACTATAGGCCCCTCAGTG
>NW_026670166.1:0-99 GCF_009828535.3 Hylobates moloch | reverse complement strand
GTTCAACTCTGCTAGTTGAATGCACAGATCAGAAAGAAGTTTCACATAATGCTTCTGTGTAGTTTTAATCTGAAGATATTCCTTTTTCCACTATAGGCC
>NW_026670165.1:768-1038 GCF_009828535.3 Hylobates moloch | reverse complement strand
GCGCAGTGGCTCACGCTTGTAATCCCAGCACTTTGGGAGGCCGAGGCGGGCGGATCACGAGGTCAGGAGATCGAGACCACGGTGAAACCCCGTCTCTACTAAAAAATACAAAAAATTAGCCAGGCGTGGTGGCGGGCGCCTGTAGTCCCAGCTACTCGGAGAGGCTGAGGCAGGAGAATGACGTGAACCCGGGAGGCGGAGCTTGCAGTGAGCCGAGATCATGCCACTGCACTCCAGCCTGGGCAACAGTGCAAGACTCCGTCTCAAAAA
>NW_026670165.1:419-758 GCF_009828535.3 Hylobates moloch | reverse complement strand
TAGTTCTAGTTACTCAGGAGGCTGAGGCAGGAAGATGACTTGAGTCAACAACAACAATCAGCTGGGTGTGGTTAGCATGCCTGTAGTTCTAGTTACTCAGGAGGCTGAGGCAGGAAGATGACTTGAGTCCAGGAGGTCGAAGCTGCAGTGAGCCAAGATTATGCCACTGCACTTCAGCCTGTGCAGCAGAGTGAGATCCTATCTCAAAAAAGAAAGAAAAAGAAAGAAAGGAAGGAAGGAGAGAAAGAAAGAAAGGAGAGAGAGAGACAGAGAAAGAGAGAAGGAAAGAAAGAAGAAAGAAAGAAAGAAAGGAAGGAAGGAAGGAAGAAAGAAAGATAG
>NW_026670164.1:836-1038 GCF_009828535.3 Hylobates moloch | reverse complement strand
GATTGAGGAGTTGTGAAACACTCTTTCTTTAGGAACTACAAGTGGACATTCAGGGTTCTAAGTGGTCTGAGGAGGATTAAGGAATATCTTCAAATAAAAAGGACACAGAAGCATTCTGTGAAACTACTTTCTGATCAGTGCATTCAACTAACACTGTTGAAACTTTCTTTTGATTGAGGAGTTGTGAAACACTCTTTCTGTA
>NW_026670164.1:0-736 GCF_009828535.3 Hylobates moloch | reverse complement strand
AATAAAAAGGACACAGAAGCATTCTGTGAAACTTCTTTCTGATCAGTACATTCAACTAACACTCTTGAAACTTACTTTTGATTGAGGTGTTGTGAAACACTCTTTCTGTAGAAACTGCAAGTGAACATTCAGAGTGTTAAGAGACCTATAGTGGAAAAACGAATATCTTCAAATAAAAACTACACAGAAGCAGTCTGTGAAACTTCTTTCTGTTCTGTGCATTCATCTAACAGAGTTGAACTTACTTTTGACTGAGCAGTTCTGTAACACTCTTTCTGTAGAAACTGCAAGTTGACATTAAGGGCGCTAAGAGGCCTAGAGTGGAAAAAGGAGTATCATCAAATAAAAACTACAGAGAAGCATTGTGTGAAACTTCTTTTGTTCTGTGCATTCAACTAACAATGTTGAACTTTACTTTTGACTGAGTAGTTCTGAAATATTCTTTCTGTAGAAACTGCAAGCGGACAATTGGAAGGCTATGGGGACTATCGTGGAAAAAGGAATATCTTCAAACAAAAACTACAGAGAAGCATTCTGTGAAACTTTTTTCTGTTCTGCGCATTCAGCTAACAGAGTTGATCCTTACTTTTGATTGAGAAGTTCTGAAACACTCTTTCTGTAGAAAATGCAACTGGACATTCAGAGAGCTAAGGGTCCAATCGTGGAAAAAGGAATGTCTTCCAATAAAAAGTACACAGAAGCATTCTGTGAAACTTCTTTCTGTTCTGTTCATTCA
>NW_026670163.1:0-1039 GCF_009828535.3 Hylobates moloch | reverse complement strand
TTATTGGTTTGTTCAGAGTTTCTATTTCTTCCTGGTTTAATCTAGGATATGTATGTGTATATATACACACACATATCACATTTTCTTTATCGACTTGTTGATTGATGGGCATTTGGGCTCATTCCACATTTTCGCAATTGTGAATTGTGCTACTATGAACATGTGTGTAAGTATCTTTTTCGTATAACGACTTCTTTTGCTCTGGGTAGATACCCAGGAGTAGGACTGCTGGATCAAATGGTAGATCTACTTTTAGTTACTTAAGAAATCTCCACACTGTTTTCCATAGTGGATGTACTATTTTCCATTCCCACCAATGGTGTAAAAGTGTTCCCTTTTTACCACATCCACAACAATATCTATTTTTTTATTATGGCCATTCTTGCTATCATATTGTGGTTTTGATTTGCATTTCCTTGATCATTCATGATGTTTAATATTTTTTAATATTTTTGTTTGGCCACTTGTATATTATTTGTATTGTCTATTCATGTCCTTAGCCCACTTTTTGATGAGATTGCTTCTTTTCTTGCTAATTTGTTTGAGTTCCTTGTAGATTCTGGATATTAGTCCTTTGTCAGAAGTATAGATTGCTATAATTTTCTCTCACTCTGTGGGTTGTCGGTTTACTCTTAAGATATGTCCCTTCTATGCCAATTTTGCTGAGGATTTTAATCATAAAGTAATACTGAATTTTGTCAAATGCTTTTTCTGTACCTATTGAGATGATTATGTGATTTTTGTTTTTAATTCCGTTTCTGTGGTGTATCACATTTATTGACTCAAGTATGTTAAGCCATCCCCACATCCCTGGTATGAAACCCAGTTGATCATGGTGGATTATCTTTTTGATATACTGTTGGATTCAGTTAGCTAGTATTTTGTTGAGGATTTGTGTATCAACGTTCATCAGGAATACTGGTCTGTAGTTTTCTTTTTTTGTTATAGCCTATCCTGGTTTTAGTATTAGGGTGACAGTGGCTTCACAGAAAGTTCTAGGGAGGATTCCCTCTTTATCTTTTGGAATAGTGTCAATAGG
>NW_026670162.1:0-1039 GCF_009828535.3 Hylobates moloch | reverse complement strand
TTATTGGTTTGTTCAGAGTTTCTATTTCTTCCTGGTTTAATCTAGGATATGTATGTGTATATATACACACACATATCACATTTTCTTTATCGACTTGTTGATTGATGGGCATTTGGGCTCATTCCACATTTTCGCAATTGTGAATTGTGCTACTATGAACATGTGTGTAAGTATCTTTTTCGTATAACGACTTCTTTTGCTCTGGGTAGATACCCAGGAGTAGGACTGCTGGATCAAATGGTAGATTTACTTTTAGTTACTTAAGAAATCTCCACACTGTTTTCCATAGTGGATGTACTAGTTTCCATTCCCACCAATGGTGTAAAAGTGTTCCCTTTTTACCACATCCACAACAATATCTATTTTTTTATTATGGCCATTCTTGCTATCATATTGTGGTTTTGATTTGCATTTCCTTGATCATTCATGATGTTTAATATTTTTTAATATTTTTGTTTGGCCACTTGTATATTATTTGTATTGTCTATTCATGTCCTTAGCCCACTTTTTGATGAGATTGCTTCTTTTCTTGCTAATTTGTTTGAGTTCCTTGTAGATTCTGGATATTAGTCCTTTGTCAGAAGTATAGATTGCTATAATTTTCTCTCACTCTGTGGGTTGTCGGTTTACTCTTAAGATATGTCCCTTCTATGCCAATTTTGCTGAGGATTTTAATCATAAAGTAATACTGAATTTTGTCAAATGCTTTTTCTGTACCTATTGAGATGATTATGTGATTTTTGTTTTTAATTCCGTTTCTGTGGTGTATCACATTTATTGACTCAAGTATGTTAAGCCATCCCCACATCCCTGGTATGAAACCCAGTTGATCATGGTGGATTATCTTTTTGATATACTGT
This sequence comes from Hylobates moloch, assembly GCF_009828535.3. NCBI lineage: Eukaryota > Metazoa > Chordata > Mammalia > Primates > Hylobatidae > Hylobates > Hylobates moloch. The sequence goes on along the minus strand of NW_026670162.1, from coordinate 179 downwards.
TGGATTCAGTTAGCTAGTATTTTGTTGAGGATTTGTGTATCAACGTTCATCAGGAATACTGGTCTGTAGTTTTCTTTTTTTGTTATAGCCTATCCTGGTTTTAGTATTAGGGTGACAGTGGCTTCACAGAAAGTTCTAGGGAGGATTCCCTCTTTATCTTTTGGAATAGTGTCAATAGG
>NW_026670161.1:0-1039 GCF_009828535.3 Hylobates moloch | reverse complement strand
TAAAAAGGAAGAGGAATGTGTCTGGCGGGCATTGTGGGCAGCAGTGGGCTCTGGGCCAAATTTTAAGTTTGAAAATCAAGATTCCCTCTTTTCGAGAGGCCGCTGGACTGAGCAGATACAAGCACCGTGAACAGAGGGTACCACATTCAGATTCGGGAAACAAGGATGGTTTCTGTTCAGTTCCTCCATCATCCTTCAGATCATGGGATTCCCATTTCCCTCTGTGGACCAAAAAATTCAGTGGGGTTTCTGCCTTTTAAATATTTCATTATTAATATATCATCCTTTCAGCCTCCAGAAAGCATTTTAACATGGAGATTCTGGCTTAAGACTCTTGTGGGTCTGTCTGTCTCTCTCTTTTCCTTGAGACAGGGTCTCACTCTGTCACCCAGGCTGGAGTGCAGTGGCATGATCACAGCTCACTGCAACCCGACCTTCCAGGATCTAGCAATCCTCCCACCTCAGCCTCCCAGGTACTTGGGACTATAGGCACACACCACCATACCTGGCTGTTTTTATTTTTTTTTTTGGTAGATACGAAGCTTCATCACATTGCCCAGGCTGGTCTTAAGCTCCTGGGCTCAAACGATGCCCCCCTTCACCCTCTCAAAGTGCTGGGATTATTGGCTTGAGCTACCACGCCCGGCCAAGAACCTTGTCTCTTGTGATGCACTCCAGAACAAAACATCACTGCAAAAACACACCAAGGCATGAGTTTCAGTCCTAAGTCCCATTTATCTACCATACACTATGTGCCAGGCACAACGCTAAGTGCTTCTATGGATGAGCTTCCCTTAATCTCAGCAGTAACAGCCACAGACAATGGGGCCTGTTGACAGATCCATTTGCCACTGAAGACAGGAAGGCTTAGAGAGGGTAAGTAACTTGTGCCATGTCAGCCAGCTAAGGAGGGGCAGAACCAGGAGGCAAACCCCAGCCGCCTGGCTCCAGACTCACGTTCCCAAGGTCCCACTACACATGGTCACTCCACTGCATTCTGGTATCCTGGTCTTTGGCAGAGTCCACGTAAAAGAGGGAG
>NW_026670160.1:0-1039 GCF_009828535.3 Hylobates moloch | reverse complement strand
ACCTATGCCTAAGTTCCCAAACACGGGAAGTGTCCAAGAGATACTTTTTGAATTAAAGTTTGTTTCAAAGAAATTGTAGGCATTACTTCTATAAGACCTAGTTATTCAATGATTAACACATTCCCTCCAAATTAAGAACTTCTAGTTTGAATTTACTGAAGGCTTATTTACTTCTGGAGTTAACACAGCCCGCCCCAGCAGCCTCCAGCAGCTGTATATTTGAATTAGCAAATAAATCTCTGGTTTAGAAAAATCAGATAAATGAAACAATATGCAGAATTGAGACAAATAGGGAGATACAGAAACATCATCAAATCCCAAGGACTGAAAGGTACTTATTTCCTAATGCACCCGCTCACCCCTTAAACAAAGGCAAGGGCAGGCAAATGGACTAGGGTCCAAAAATGATCCTTTTCTTTTTTAATCACAAATCACTGTGAGTGAAGAGAACATTGTTCTAAAGCACATCAGATGTATTTGCTGAATGATGAATGAGCCCCCTGTTGTTTGTTAGCACAAGTGGGAGTTGTGTGTATATTAAGATGAGAATACATTATAATTCTAAGAAGGAAAAGGAGCTATTATTTCACTTTTTTTTCTTGTTTTCTTTTTATTTTTCTTTTTTCTTTCTTTTTTTTTTTTTTTTTAACACATTCTCACTCTGTCACCCAGGCTGGAGTGCAGTGACGTGATCACAGCTCACTGCAACCTTGACCTCCCAGGCCTCCCACCTCAGCCTCCTGAGTAGCTAAGACCACAGGCATGCACATCGTGCTCGGATAATTTTTTTTTCTTTTTTTGTAAAGACAGGGTCTCCCCATGTTGCCCACACTGGTCTTGAATTTCTGGGCTCAAGCAATCCTCCTGTCTCAGCCTCCCACAGTGCTGGGATTACAGAGTGCGCCACCACACCCAGCCTATTTCACTTTTCAACATACAGAAATTTAAACTCACATTCCAGACAATGAGTCAGATGACTCCCCCATCCCAAAGAATTTTGTACAACGTAGGCAAATATTGCATTGTGTATTTCCACACC
>NW_026670159.1:0-1039 GCF_009828535.3 Hylobates moloch | reverse complement strand
GCCCCGTCTGGGAAGTGAGGAGTGCCTCTGCCCGGCCACCCTGTCTGGGAAGTGCGGAGCACCTCTGCCCGGCCGCCCCATCTGGGCAGAAGTGAGGAGCGCCTCTGCCCGGCCACCCTGTCTGGGAAGTGAGTAGCGCCTCTGCCCGGCCGCCTCATCTGGGAAGAGAGGAGTGCCTCTGCCCGGCCGCCCCGTCCGGGAAGAAGTGAGGAGCGCCTCTGCCCGGCCGCCCCATCTGGGAAGTGAGGTGCGCCTCTGCCCGGCCGCCCCGTCTGGGAAGAAGTGAGGAGCGCCTCTGCCTGGCCGCTCCATCTGGGAAATGAGGATCGCCTCTGCCTGGCCCCCCTGTCTGGGAAGTGAGGAGTGCCTCTCCCCGGCCACCCCGTCTGGGAAGTGAGGAGTGCCTCTGCCTGGCCACCCATCATCTGGGAAGTGAGGAGCGCCTCTGCCCGGGCACCCATCGTCTGGGAAGTTAGGAGTGCCTCTGCCCGGGCACCCATCGTCTGGGAAGTGAGGAGCGCCTCTGCCCAGCCACCCATCATCTGGGAAGTGAGGAGCACCTCTTCCCGGCCACCCACCGTCTGGGAAGTGAGGAGCGCCTCTGCCTCGCTACCCACCATCTGGGTAGTGAGGAGCACATCTGCCCGGCCACCCACCATCTGGGAAGTGAGGAGCGCCTCTGCCCGGCCACCCATCGTCTGGGAAGCGAGGATCACCTCTGCCCGGCCACCCATCGTCTGGGAAGTGAGAAGCGCTTCTGCCCGGCCGCCCCTTCTGGGAAATGAGGAGCACCTCTGCCTGGCCACCCATCGTCTGGTAAGGGAGGAGCGCCTCTGCCCGGCCACCCATCGTCTGGGAAGTGAGGAGCGCCTCTGCCCGGCCACCCTGTCTGGGAAGTGAGGAGCGCCTCTGCCCGGCCTCCCTTCATCTGGGAAGTGAGGAGCGCCTCTGCCCGGCCGCCCCATCTGGGAAATGAGGAGCGCCTCTGCCCGGCCACCCCGTCTGGGAAGAAGTGAGGAGCGCCTCTGCCTGGCCGCCC
>NW_026670158.1:0-1039 GCF_009828535.3 Hylobates moloch | reverse complement strand
AGCAGCCTGCCAGCTTCCCTCACTGCCGCCCCACCTGCTGCAGCCTCTGGACCTCCTCCTGCTTCTCCCGTAGGCTGAGCCGAGCCTGTTCATGCTCCACCTCCAGCTGCTGCCGCCGCTGGGCCACCTCCCGCATGTGCTGAAACACAAGATCCGAGTCAAGGCCAGAGACCCACTTGGCCATTTCTAGAGAAGATCTAAGATGAGGATGCCTCAAACACCATTTGCTCCAGATTCCTCTGTTACAAAGGAAACTGAGCCTGGAGCAGCTCCTGGCCCAGGCCTCAGAGCTAGTGCCCCTCACTAAGCAGATTCTGCTGTCCCACTTGCTCCCCATGCCAGGGCCCAGCACCCTCTCCCACCTGCACCATCCCCTCACCTTCAGCACTTGCTCCAGGCTCTCCAGCTTGCTCTGCAGGCCCTGGCTCTTGCGAAGGGCTGAGTCCCTCTCCTGTGTCACCCCCAGGAGCTGGCCCCTCAGCTCCGCATTCTCCCACTCCACCTGGCGAGGGGGCAGTGGCAGGGAGTTGGGTGGGTGAGCCTTGACCCACCAGCGCCCTCACAGCGGGAACAGTCCCCTACCCCTGCTCAGGGGTGGAGGAGAAAGCCCCTTGGCTGGGGATCGGGGCCCTGGTGGGAGCACAGGTCTCCACAGCACCTGGGCGGAAGTGGTACCTGCTCCTTCTCTGTGGCTCTCCCACTGAGCCGTGAGTTCTCCTCCACCAGGCGGGCATTCTCATTCTGCGCTTCTCTCAGCTGCAGTTCCTGAGCGGGCAGAGGAGCTCTCAGGAGGCAGCCCAGCACCCACATTCCCCCTCTCCCCACACAGAGGACCCTGCCCTCCTCCCAGGCAAGGCCTTCCTCCCCTGCTGGAACCTGCACCAGCCAGGAAAGGAAAGGAGCAGGAGGGAAAATGTGTTCTTGAGGGCAGCGGGGGTGGGAGCAGAGCTGAGAGGGAGGCCACCACCTGGCTGGCCGGGGCGAAGGGAGGAGCTGGCCTCTGGGCTGCCCTCAAGAGCTCACCAGCTCCTCACATCGC
>NW_026670157.1:0-1039 GCF_009828535.3 Hylobates moloch | reverse complement strand
GAGGGACTATGGTAATGGCAGGAGGAGGGAGGGACTATGGTAATGGCGGAGGGATTATGGTAATAGGAGAGGAACTATTGTAACAAGAGGAGGAGGGACTGTGATACCGGGAAGAGGCGGTACTAATGCAACCGCTGGTGGACGTTGCCTATGGCACCATGAAGCACACCCTAGCCGTGACATCTGGGATGTCAGGCTAGCATACAATTTTCTTTGTATGGGCAGGCAACATACAATTTTCTTTTCTAGAGACGGGCTCGTGATGCTCGGAACAACCGTGATTGGGGTCATTCGATGTAGGTGGGGTTCAGTCATGGATAGAAGCTGCCAAACCCTGTGGCTGCACAGCTAATTTTGAGCAGGTCCTAAGGAAGCGTTGCTTGATCTTCTGACGTTTGCTCCAGGTGGGGCTGGCCCAGCATCCCAGGGCCTGATAGGAAGGAGAGAAACCCAAGCAAAATGTGATCGCGTTAGATGGGAATTTTGTTCAGGTCAAGGAAGATGAGGAATTCAGTCCATCCCTGAAGGGGTAAATAAAGCATGTGAATTTGGAGGATGTGGCCAGCCTTGTCCTAGGTTGACTTGGAAGCATCTGTGAGTCATGAGGAAGGGAATTTTTTTTTTTTTTTTGGCAATAAAACCATTTTCTGGAAGACAAAAGCAGTGGGGAATTCTTAACCTTCACAGATTCCCAACAGCACAGTTGTGTGGAATGACGGACTGATTGTGTCTTCGTAAAATAGTCCTCAGCTGGGCACAGTGGCTCAGATTGTTATCCCAGCACTTTGGGATGCCGAGGCGGGTGGATCACCTGAGGTCAGGACTTTGAGACCAGCCTGAGCAACATGGTGAAACCCCATCTCTGCTGAAACTACAAAAACTAGCCAGGCGTGGTGGCGGGTGCCTGTAATCCCAGCTACTGGGGAGGCTGAGGCAGGACAATCACTTGAACCCAGGAGGCAGAGGTTGCAGTGAGCCGAGATTGCACCACGGCACTCCAGCCCGGGAGACAGAGCGAGACTCCATCTCAAAAAAAAAA
>NW_026670156.1:0-1039 GCF_009828535.3 Hylobates moloch | reverse complement strand
TTTTATCCTGGGGTATTCCCTTTTTTGTCAATGCCCTCAATGAGCTCTGAAATGTCCATTTGCCGACTGGAAAAAAACAGTGTTTCCAGACTGCTGAATCCAAAGAAAGACTTAATTTTGTGAGATCAATTCACATATAACAAAGCAGTTTCTCAGAAAGCTTCTTTCTTGTTTTCATTTGAATATGTTTCCCTTTTCACCATAGTCCTCAATATGCTCCCAAATATCCCTTTGCAGATGCTACGAAAACAGTGTTTGCAAACTGCTGATTGAGAAGAAAGGTTTAACACTGCAAGGTGAATGTACACGTCACAAAGCAATTTCTCAGATAGCTTCCTGCTAGTTTTATCCTTTTATATTTGCTCTTTCACCACTGGCCTCAATGAGATCCAAAATGTCCATTCACTGAATGGTCAAAAACACTGTTTTTAAACTGCTGAATCCAAAGAAAATTTTAATTCCTGATATGAATGCACACATCACAATCGTTTTCTCAGAAAGCTTCTTTCTTTTTTATATATGAAGATGTTTCCTTGTTCACCATAGGCCTCAAGGCGCTCCCAAATATCCCTTCTCAGATTCTACAAAAACAGTGTTACCAAACTGTTGAATGAAAGGAAAGGTTTAACTCTGCAAGATGAATGCACTCATCACAAAACAATTTCTCATATACCTTCCTTCTGATTTTTACCCCAAGTTATTCACTTTTTCACCATTGACCTAAATGAGATACAAAAAAAAACAGTATTTTCAAACAAGTGAATCCAAAGAAGTGTTTACTTCTGTGAGATGCATGCTCACATCACAAAGCAGTTTATCAGAAAAGTTCCTTCTACTTTGTATCTAAAGATATTTCCTTTTCCACCATAAGCATGAATGCTCTCCCAAATGTCCCTTCCCAGATTCTACAAACATAGTGTTTCCAAACTGCTGAATGAAAAGAAAGGGTTCACACTGTGAGATGAATGCACACATCACAAAGTGTTTAGTCAGGTAGCTTCCTTCCAGTTTTTATCCTGGGATATTCACTTTATTGCCA
>NW_026670155.1:0-1039 GCF_009828535.3 Hylobates moloch | reverse complement strand
ACACACACACACACACATACACACGCACTTAAATACATATACATAAAGGAAAACTCAAAATAAGCATCACATTAATTAGAAATATCCATCCTTCATACTGGGTAAAAATCATGCTAAATATACGATTAATTAACATAGACTTAAAAGTTTTATTTAAAAGGATCTTCTAGTAAATGCTTTTACAAGACATAAATTTAGCTTTACTTGGATTTAATAGAGGAAAAATAGGAAATGGAAATAAAATGGACAGACTTGCTGAATTTCAGACAAATATTTCTTCAATATGAAAGATGTAGCCTAAATGTTCCCTTAGTTGTTAGTAAAAAAAGATAATGAAGACTGTTAGGAGGCTAAGTCACAAGTACCAACGGACTCTTTTCTATGAAAAACAAGAAAGTTGTTCTAATGCTCTTCCTATTTAGATTTTTGTTAAATTACTTAACATTCTAAACTTATAGTGTTTACATTGTATTTTTTTTTTTTTTTTGAGACAGAGTCTCGCACTGTCACCAGGCTGGAGTGCAGTGGCATGAACTCTGCTCACTGCAGCCTCCACCTCCTGGGTTCAAGTGATTCTCCTGCCTTTGCCTCCCAAGTAGCTGGGACTACAGGCATGCACCACCACGCCCAGCTAATTTTTGTATTTTTAGTAGATGGGGTTTCACCCTATTGGCCAGGATGGTTTCGATTTCTTGACCTTGTGATCCACCCGCCTCGGCCTCCCAGAGTGCTGGGATTACAGGCGTGAGCCACTGCGCCGGGCCCACTGCATTCTGAAATCATAACTCCCAGGGTTGTTTGAACTTAGCTCCAGATTTAAATGAATCTAAATGAAGGCATGAGTCACACAGTTGTTACCCTGATAAAAGGAGAAACTATGTCAGTAGCATTAGCATTGCTGTTTGCATTTTTTCCAACGTGCATATCAACATGTACATTGATCGGATCAAAGAAAATCAGAGTTTTGTCAGTATGTTGACTCCTTAAAAACTTTTGATCTTTAGCTATTGACTTAGGCTCAGGCCCATGTTGCATTTTA
>NW_026670154.1:0-1039 GCF_009828535.3 Hylobates moloch | reverse complement strand
TGCAGAAGCCTCAGTAGCAGATGCGATCAACTGGAAGAAAGGGTATCACTGATGGAAGATGAAATGAATGAAATGAAGAGAGAAGGGAAGTTTAGAGAAAAAAGAATAAAAAGAAATGAACAAAGCCTCCAAGAAATTTGGGACTATGTGAAAAGACCAAACCTACGTCTGATTGGTGTACCTGAAAATGATGGGGAGAATGGAACCAAGTTGGAAAACACTCTGCAAGATATTATCCAGGAGAACTTCCCCAATCTAGCAAGGCAGGCCAGCATTCAGATTCAGGAAATACAGAGAACGCCACAAAGATACTCCTTGAGAAGGGCAACTCCAAGAAACATAATTGTCAGATTCACCAAAGTTGAAATGAAGGAAAAAATGTTAAGGGCAGCCAGAGAGAAAGGTCGGGTTACCCACAAAGGGAAGCCCATCAGAATAACAGCTGATCTCTCAGCAGAAACTCTACAAGCCAGAAGAGAGTGGGGGCCGATATTCAACATTCTTAAAGAAAAGAATTTTCAACTCAGAATTTCCTATCCCGCCAAACTAAGCTTCATAAGTGAAGGAGAAATAAACTACTTTACAGACAAGCAAACGCTGAGTGATTTTGTCACCACCAGGCCTGCCCTAAAAGAGCTCCTGAAGGAAGCACGAAACATGGAAAGGAACAACCGGTTCCAGCCACTGCAAAAACATGCCAAATTGTAAAGACCATCGAGGCTAGGAAGAAACTATAGCAACTAACGAGCAAAATAACCAACTAACATCATAATGACAGGATCAGATTCACACATAACAATATTAACGTTAAATGTAAATGGGCTAAATGCTCCAATCAAAAGACACAGACTGGCAAACTGGATAAGGAGTCAGGACCCATCAGTGTGCTGTATTCAGGAAACCCATCTCACGTGCAGAGACACACATAGACTCAAAATAAAGGGATGGAGGAAGATCTATCAAGCAACTGGAAAACAAAAAAAGGCAGGGGTTGCAATCCTAGTCTCTGATAAAATAGACTTTAAACCAACAAAGATCA
>NW_026670153.1:0-1039 GCF_009828535.3 Hylobates moloch | reverse complement strand
TTTTTTTTTCTGAATATTTTTGATCAGCTGTTGGTTGAGTCAACAGATGCAGAAGCCACAGACATGCATGGCTGGCTGTATTAACTTAAAATGAATTCATCTTAAGCCAGGCATGGTGGCTCATACCTGTAATCCCAGTACTTCGGGAGGCTGAGATGGGTGGATCACCTGAGGTCAGGAGTTCGAGACAAGACTGGTGACCACGGTGAAACCCCGTCTCCACTAAAAATACAAAAATTAGCTGGGTGTGGTGGTGCGTGCCTGTAGTCCCAGCTACTCAGGAGGCTGAGGCAGGAGAATCACTTGAACCTGGGAGGCAGAGGTTGCAATGAGCCGAGATTACGCCACTGCATTCCAGCCTGGTGACACAGCAAGACTCCATCTCAAAAAAAAAAAAAAAGAATTGATTTTATTATGGGTAAATTACATCTCAACAAATTTTGTTTCAAAAGAAAACAAGAATATCGATTCACTGAAAGGAAAGCAGGCAAAGAAGGTCGAAGGAACAAAGAACGCATGGGTTACACATAAAGCAAATTGCAAGACGGTGGGCTGAACCTGCCCTACCTGTAAAACAGCAATATTGAAGCAATGATAAAATAAAACATGTCTGAGTCAAAGCAAGACTTCATTTATTCGGCTAGTTGAGAATCTCTCACATGTCATTCATCAAGGTGCACAAAACTAGACAAGATCCTTCCTGTCACTGGGATGAGAGTTTAGTGGGATCATAATATTTCAGTTGTATAATCTCGTGAATCAATGGGTAGCTGCAGAAGGGAATACATTTCTGTGAGGAAATTCAATATGGGGAGCTGAGCGGGGTGTAGGCAGGGGAGGTGGCCTTGCAGGGAGTGGCTGGGGGAGGCGGAGGGTGGCTGGGGGAGGCAGGGGGTAGCTGGGGGAGGCGGGGGTGGCGGGAGGAGGCAGGGGTGCTTAGACAGAAGCAGCTACAGGGAAGCCCTGGGGTGGGGGAACAGGCCCTGGAAAATTGCTAAGGCAATCAATTAGAAAGAGTATTTCCTATGCATTTTTCCTG
>NW_026670152.1:0-1039 GCF_009828535.3 Hylobates moloch | reverse complement strand
AAAGAAATTATTAGGGAATCTGTGGGCAGATACTTGGAAACTGCCAATATCCTGATTCCCAACAATCTTGGATCCATTTGATGTAGCTTCTAATGGTGATCCTTGAGTGAATTAATTATTATATCAGTGCCTTCAAAAATGTGATTGTCTGATTCCGACAGTTCTTGCCATATTTATTCTGTTGTTCTGTATAGAAGAACTCTTTCTTATCTCTCACACATTTACATTTTAATATTGTCATGTATTCATGGATTTGTCCTTTAATGTATTATAACCTGTTATCAATCTATTCTTTTTTGTATTTATATTTTCCCAAACTTGGCCAGTGGGACCTCATTTGTCATAGAACATACGGTATTGGTTGAATAAACTATGATTTAGCCACACGTGAGGTTACTGTATGGCTGTGAAAAAGAATAAGGAAATGTGTATATACTACTGTAGAATTAATTGTAGGGTAAATTAAGTGAAAAAAGAATTTCAGTGAAAAAAATATATAACATGCTATCAATTATCTAAGAAAGGTGCTTAAATACACACACACACACACACACACACACACACACACGCTTCTGTTAAAGAGGTAAAGCAGAAATCTAAAAACAAACAAAAAGATAGTGAATATATTAAATAGACAAAAGTGGAAATAAGACATCTTTGACAATTTTATGTTTTTAAAGTTTGACTTTAGAAACTTGAAAATATTTTCCATAATTATAAAACAGAATTAAATATTTTAAATAGAAAGTTCTAAGAACAAAAAATAAAGTCAAACAAATGAATGCAAGTATCTTTAGTTGTAATCATAGCCACATTATTCTAAGTGACTTTAGAATACAGCAGTTTGGTTTTTTTTGTTTTTTTTAGTTTACATTAGTTTATTTTTGTCTTCTTGAACCTCCCAATAAAACTCTGATTCTCCTCAACAACTTTCTTGCTTTTTTACATTTTTTATTATCAGTCCTCATTTTCTACTTCTTCTATTGATCCCAATACAAGTGATCAGAAATTCTTGTACCCTAGAACCGAAATGTCTGTG
>NW_026670151.1:0-1039 GCF_009828535.3 Hylobates moloch | reverse complement strand
GTTTTCTTGTTATTCTTAACACTGTGTAAAGCATGTATTTATAACAAGGACACCAAACAATGTCAGATTCTAACATACCAATATGTGGATATTAACATACACAAGCAAAACCCCCTGCTTCAAACTGGCTATCTTAAAATTTGAAAGTATGAATAGTTTTAATTACATTAATCACTCAGTTTCCCAGAAGAATATTTTGTTAAACAAATTAGTGAGAAAAAACAATATTTTAGAGATGTTCTAATAAATAAAATACAATGCTGAGTGTTTCACAGGAGACTCAGTCTTTTTTTGCTCAACATTTTATTCTTTTAACAGGTGTATTTTGCTAAACAGTGTTAGGTCTGAGAAGAAACGAAGATGAATAAGTTATAGATTTTGCCCTCAAGGAGTTTACAGTCTGATAGAGTAAATGGGATGTGTATAAAATGTAGACCCCAGGCATGGAATGGAAGTTAGTTCTTTTTTTTTTTTTTAATGACAGAGTCTCGCTCTGTTGCCCAGGCTGCAGTGCAGTGGCACTATCTTGGCTCACTGCAACCTCTGCTTCCCGGGTTCAAGTAATTCTTCTGCCTCAGCCTCCTGAGTAGCTGGGATTACAGGCGCCTGCCACCACGCCTGGCTAATTTTTGTGTTTTTAGTAGAGACCGGGTTTCACCATATTGGCCAGGCTGGTCTCGAACTCCTAACCTTGTGATCTGCCCGCCTCGGCCTTCCAAAGTGCTGGGATTACAGGCCTGAGCCACCGCACCCAGCTGGAAGTTGGTTCTTTTTCTCAATGGCTTGGAGGCTCAGAATCACAATATGCAGAAAGAATACAAGCACTGGTCCTTCCTTCCATCTTCCCTGATGCTATCGGAAGGAAGGAGAGGATCTTTACCCAGGAAGAGGTTAGGGTCCCACTGCCTAGGCAGTGTGTGGCACTTGCTAATTTGGGGTTGTTTCAAGAGCTTGCGGCCCTCTGGGGAACCGGGTCCTTCCAAAGCTGGTCGGAAGGAATCAGCATTCTGCCAGCCTTCTCTTGAAGGCTCCTGGCTTC
>NW_026670150.1:0-1040 GCF_009828535.3 Hylobates moloch | reverse complement strand
AACTGTGATTCTGATGCATTTGGCTTTAGAGTCTTTTTACACCAGTAAAATTTATTGCCTAGAAGTAACTAATATTCTAAACTATTTTTTGAAACTATTCTTATGCATGTTTAAACATTTTACAACATGTGTGCATGGTCATATTTAATATGTACAATTTTTTTCAACTTCTAATGTGTACATGGTTGTACAGTGTAATGTTTGGCAACATTCTTTTTTGATCAGCATTATAATTTTTAGACACATCCATAAAGGACACAATTAACTGTGTTTTTAAATATTAGGTTGTTTATAAAATTCCATTGTATGTCAGTACCATAGTTAATTGCCCAATTTTTATGCTGATAAGTAATAAATAAAAATGAAAACATGCAGATTTCCAAGTCTTTAAAAAGTTAGTTTTATCTGCTGATTTTTTAGTTATTAGAAATTAAAAGTAAAATATTGAAAATATTTCCTTGTGCAATCATACATTCCACCAGGATTTCGAACTGTGACCCACAGCTTATTAGAGCTATGGTGTTGCAATACGTTAGATCTCTGAAATGATCCAGAGTTCACTTCCAAGAATGAGTGAAAATGGTGACTTACCAAACTATGATTTAAGTTCTTGGACCTTCTGCATGAAATATGAACATTAGCTATGCTGTGATCACAAGTTAAATTTACTTTTGAAAAGCAGCGATACAATTGGTGGATGTCAAATGATAAACGTACCCTTAATGATGAAACACGGTCTTTTAAGTTTTAGTTGTGCATGTTTGCTTTTTTCTTTAACCTGATTCAAATAGTTGTAATTTGTACTTTGTGCTGATAAAGAAAACTGAGCGTTATTTTTGGTATAAATTCATTTTCTGTGTCATGTTCCTGAGAACTCCTCAAGTCTTGTGTGGGCCTTGATTTATCCTTATCCTACAACATGTGGGAACCTTGCATTACTTAAGGCAATTATTTTTTCCTATACATTTCTAATGCTTCTCCAAGATGTCACAGGCTGACTCTGAAGATATTGTTGCATTAGGGAAGAAGTATGTCATTGT
>NW_026670149.1:0-1040 GCF_009828535.3 Hylobates moloch | reverse complement strand
GAAGCCAGGAGCCTTCAAGAGAAGGCTGGCAGAATGCTGATTCCTTCCGACCAGCTTTGGAAGGACCCGGTTCCCCAGAGGGCCGCAAGCTCTTGAAACAACCCCAAATTAGCAAGTGCCACACACTGCCTAGGCAGTGGGACCCTAACCTCTTCCTGGGTAAAGATCCTCTCCTTCCTTCCGATAGCATCAGGGAAGATGGAAGGAAGGACCAGTGCTTGTATTCTTTCTGCATATTGTGATTCTGAGCCTCCAAGCCATTGAGAAAAAGAACCAACTTCCAGCTGGGTGCGGTGGCTCAGGCCTGTAATCCCAGCACTTTGGAAGGCCGAGGCGGGCAGATCACAAGGTTAGGAGTTCGAGACCAGCCTGGCCAATATGGTGAAACCCGGTCTCTACTAAAAACACAAAAATTAGCCAGGCGTGGTGGCAGGCGCCTGTAATCCCAGCTACTCAGGAGGCTGAGGCAGAAGAATTACTTGAACCCGGGAAGCAGAGGTTGCAGTGAGCCAAGATAGTGCCACTGCACTGCAGCCTGGGCAACAGAGCGAGACTCTGTCATTAAAAAAAAAAAAAAAGAACTAACTTCCATTCCATGCCTGGGGTCTACATTTTATACACATCCCATTTACTCTATCAGACTGTAAACTCCTTGAGGGCAAAATCTATAACTTATTCATCTTCGTTTCTTCTCAGACCTAACACTGTTTAGCAAAATACACCTGTTAAAAGAATAAAATGTTGAGCAAAAAAAGACTGAGTCTCCTGTGAAACACTCAGCATTGTATTTTATTTATTAGAACATCTCTAAAATATTGTTTTTTCTCACTAATTTGTTTAACAAAATATTCTTCTGGGAAACTGAGTGATTAATGTAATTAAAACTATTCATACTTTCAAATTTTAAGATAGCCAGTTTGAAGCAGGGGGTTTTGCTTGTGTATGTTAATATCCACATATTGGTATGTTAGAATCTGACATTGTTTGGTGTCCTTGTTATAAATACATGCTTTACACAGTGTTAAGAATAACAAGAAAAC
>NW_026670148.1:0-1040 GCF_009828535.3 Hylobates moloch | reverse complement strand
TGTGTGCATTCCTTGTAGAAAATTTAAAATATACAGAAATTTTTAAAAGGAAGCAAAATTAGTCTCCTTAGGAAGGACACAAGGAGCATTTCGAGGTTGCTCATTTTATTCCAAGTTTTGACTTGCGTAGTGATTATACTGATGTGTCCAATTTCTAAATATTTAACAAAATGGGCACCTATTCTTCCATTGGCTTTTGTTGATGAATACTATTTGAGGAAATCCCTTTCACTTGGCTCTCATTATCACTCTTCTCTGCCACCATGTAGACCTTCTACCATGATTGTGAGGCCTTCGCAGCCACGTGGAACTGTGAGTCCATTAAACCTTTTTGTTTTTTTGTAATAAAGTACCCAGTCTCTAGTATGTCTTTATCAGGAGCATGAAAATGAAGTACTGCAGTATTCATTGTGTAAATCTATTGCAATTTCTTTATGCATTTCCCTTTTCATAGACATATGGGTTGTTTCCTGTTTTTCTTTACTATGGATAAACCTGTCATAGACATTCTCAAAGACTCTCTGTGAGGACTTGTATTTTCATTCCTCTTGAATAAATATCTAGGAGAGGAAGTGCTTGGTTGTGGCATCATCATATGTCTTACCTTATAAAAAATACTCCAGATGCTTCAAAAAAGTAGTCTTGTCATTTACTATTCCACCAAAATTTGTGTGTGAATTTCAGTTAGATATAATTCTACCATAGTTACTTTCCATCTGTTTTGTATTATTCCATTACTCTTTTCACACCTTCCTTTGGATTGATTCTTTCTTACTGGCATTATTTGGCTGCATCTCTACCCAAATCTCACTTTGAATTGTAATAATCTCCACATGTCAAGAGCAGTGTCAGGTGGAGATAATTAATTAAATGATGGATGCAGCTGGGCGCTGTGGCTCACGCTTGTAATCCCAGCACTTTGGGAGGCTGAGGCGGGTGGATCACAAGGTCATGAGATCGAGACCACGGTGAAACCCCGTCTCTACTAAAAATATAAAAAAATTAGCCGGGCGTGGTGGCAGGCGCCTGTAGTCCCAGCC
>NW_026670147.1:0-1040 GCF_009828535.3 Hylobates moloch | reverse complement strand
ATCATTTTATTTTTTACTTTTCAAATAATTTCTTGTTCAAGAGTTTAAAACGCTTTTAAAATTAATAGATTCTGCAGGCTATAGTCTGTAGAGACTGTCTCTACAAAAAATAAAAATATATACACTTTTAAAATATATATAAAATATATATTTATTTAAATGTGTATGTTTTAAGTATATAAAATATATTTTTAAAATTTTATTTTTTCGCCCGATCGCATGGTAAGCATATGTTTAGTTTGGCAGGAACTTGCAAAACTGCCTTCCACAGTGGCTGTTCCACTTTGCATTCTCAGCAGAAATAGAGATGAGTTCCTGTCGCTCCATATCTTCACCAGCATTTGGTGTTGGCGTTTGCATTCAAGCCAGTCTAATAGATGTGTAATGGTATCTCATCGTTGTTTTAATTTGAATCCCCTAGTGACATATGGTGTTGAGCATCTTTTCAGAGGTCTAAGAAATGTGTCGGGCATGGTGACACATGCCTGTGGTCCCAGCTACTCAGGAGGCTGAGGCGGGAGGGTTAGTTGAGCCCTGGAGGTTGGGGCTGCATTGAGCCATGATTGCACTACTGCACTCCAGCCTGAGTGAGAGCTAAACCCTGTCTCAAAAAGATAAATAAGGCCAGGCGCAGTGGCTCATGCCTGTAATCCAAGCACTTTGGAAGGCCAAGGTGGGTGGATCATGAGGTCAGCAGATCAAGACCATCCTGGCTAACACAGTGAATCCCTGTCTCAACTAAAAATACAAAAATTAGCCAGGCATGGTGGCTGGTGCCTGTAATCCCAACTACTTGGGAGGCTGAGGCAGGAGAATCGCTTGAACCCAGGAGGTGGAGGTTGCCGTGAGCTGAGATCGCACCATTGCACTCTAGCCTGGGTGACAGAGTGAGACTCCATCTCAAAAAATAAATGAATAATAAATAAATAAATAAACAATTGACTTAATTTTTAGAACAGTTGTAGGCATACAGAAAAATAGAGCAGAAGGCATATTGAGCTCTAATATCCACCTCACACCATAGTACACACACTTCCTCT
>NW_026670146.1:0-1040 GCF_009828535.3 Hylobates moloch | reverse complement strand
AGGGGCACCACTCTAGGCAGGACCCGGCGGGGTGTGGGGAGGAGAAACTCGGTAAGAGAAGACAGGGAGAGTCAGACGTGCGAGGCGCAGGCTTGTCCCAGGCGAGTCTTAGAAACGACGTGCGCGGAGGCGTCCGTCAGAAAGGGAGCAGGCGAAAGGAAATGGAATGTCCGCAGGGCCGGTGCCATGGGATCCGGTCACGCCCTGACGGCTTTCATGGACATCTCAGGCTCGCTCTCTCCACCTTGGACCTGGCGCAGAAAGGAGTGAGGCCCGAGGACAGGGCTGAGAGGCCAGCTGGGTGTGGGAGGTGCCAACACAGTAAGGGCTGGTGGAGGGGTGGTCGAGGGCGATACGGGGGTTGCTCCAGAAATCACCGCTGGAACTGGGATCCAGTCATCGCACTTCTGGACGTATCGCCTAAGGACACAAAATCGGGATGTGGGGCAAATATGTGTCCCGCTGTGTTGGTTGTCGGCACGCTGCCTGTAACCGAGACGTGGAATGGACCTACGTAGCCATCAGCAGATGACTAGAAAAGGATGAAGGAATAGGGTTGGCAGAAGAAACGCATCAGGGAAGGGAAAGGAAAGCCTGTCATCTGAGACGTCATGCGTGGACCCAAAAGTCATGGTGCCCAGTGAAATCAGCCTGCCCATCCAACCCGTATTGCATGATCTCCTTGGGGTGTGGGATGGAAAGCGGTGAGGATCACGAATGTAGAGAGGAGAAAGGTGGTTGGCTGCGCCTGGGGCCGGGGTAGGGGCAGGTGTAGGGGCAGGGAAAGGATGCCAATGCGAGATGTGAGTCAAAGGGCACAAAGTTTCCGAGAGACAGGTGGAGTGCTTCCTGGATATCCATGGCAGGGCAACGTGAGTACGGTGGAGCAGAATGTGAGGTTCTCTTGAGTACACCCACGGGAGTAGAGCTGAAAATTCTCCCGACGGGGACAGGGGACGCATGTGGGGCGATAAGTGTGTGAATTCGGCCGATTCTAGTGAATTCCCTAATGAAGACGTCACACACGGTAAATGTGTATC
>NW_026670145.1:0-1040 GCF_009828535.3 Hylobates moloch | reverse complement strand
CCTTGGAGAAGTATTTTTTGTGTAAGTCTGCAATTATCTTTGTGCAAGGTTGTGATTTTTACAGGGCTTTGTGTTAGTTTTTGTTATCAGACACACAAGCATAAGAACTCTCTCTTTTTAAATTATACTTTAAATCCTAGGGTACAAGTGCACAACTTGTAGTTTTGATACATAGGTATACATGTGCCATGTTGGTTTGCTGCACCCATCAACTGGTCATTTACATTCGGTATTTCTCCTAATGCTGTCCCTCCCCCAGCCCCCCACCCCCCGGCAGGCCGGGGTGTGTGATGTTCCCTGTCCTGTGTCCAAGTGTTCTCATTGTTCAGTTCCCACCTATGAGCGAGAACATGCAGTGTTTGGTTTTCTGTGTTTGTGATAGTTTGCTGAGAATGATGGTTTCCAGCTTCATCCATGTCCCTGCAAAGGACACGAACTCATCCTTATTAATGGCTGCATAGTATTCCATGGTGTTTATGTGCCACATTTTCTTAATCCGGTCTATCATTGATGGACATCTGGGTTGGTTGGAATTCTTTGCTATTGTGAATAGTGTTGCAATAAACATACGTGTGCATGTGTCTTTATAGTAGCATGATTTATAATCCTTTGGGTATACAACCAGTAATGGGATTGCTGGGTCAAATGGTATTTCTAGTTTTAGATCCTTGGGGAATTGCCACACTGTCTTCCACAATGGGTGAACTAATTTACAGTCACACCAACAGTGTAAAAGAGTTCCTATTTCTCCACATCTTCTCCAGCATCTGTTGTTTCTCGACCTTTTAATGATTGCCATTCTAATTGGCATAAGATGGTATCTCATTGTGGTTTTGATTTGCATTTCTCTGATGACCAGTGATGATGAGCACTTTTTCATGTGTCTGTTGGCTACATAAATGTCTTCTTTTGAGAAGTGTCTATTCATATACTTTGCCCACTTTTTGATGGGGTTGTTTGTTTTTTTCTTGTAAAAAGTTCTTTGTAGATTCTGGATATTAGCCCTTTGTCAGATGAGTAGATTGCAAAAATTTTCTCCC
>NW_026670144.1:0-1040 GCF_009828535.3 Hylobates moloch | reverse complement strand
TTAAATCCCATTCCATTCCTCTCAACTCTACTCCACTCCACTCCATGCCTTTCCATTCCATTCCATTACATTACACTCTGTTCCTTTCCGCTTCTTTCACTCGACAGAATCTCACTCTGTCACCCAGGCTTGGTTGCAGTGGTAAAATCTTAGCTCACATTTCATTTCGCTGTTCCATTCCATTCAACTCCATTTCATTCCATTTCATTCTACTCCACTCCACTCCACTATCCTCCATTCCATTCCATTCCACTGCCTTCCACTCCACTCCACTCCATCCCAATCCATCCCATTGCATTCCACTCCACTCCACTCCATTCCATTATATACTGTTCCATTCCACTCCACTCCACTCTACACCACTCCACTCCATTCCATTCCATTCCACCACATTCCATTCCGTTCCTTTCTTTTGAAAGGATCTCACTCTGTCACCGAGGCTGAAGTGGATTAGCACAATCTCAGCTCAAATTTCATTACACCATTCAATTCCATTCCATTCCTTTCCATTCCATTCCAGTCCACTCCACTGCACTCCACTCCACTCCATTCCATTCCACTCCTTTCCACTCCATTCCTCTGCACTCCAATCCATGCCATTCCATCCCATTCCGTTAAACTCCATTCCATTCCACTCCACTCCAATCCACACCACACCATTCCATTGCATTCCATTCCATCCTTTTCCTTTTTACTGGATTCCACTCCACTCCACTCCATATCATTCTTTTGCATTCCACATCCTTCCTTTACATTCCTAACTTTCGACAGAATCTCACTCTGTCATCCATGCTGCTGTGCAGTGGCACAATCTCAGGTCACATTTCATTTCACCATTCCATTCCTTTCCACTACATTCCATTCCTTTACTTTCTTTCGACAGGATGTCACTCTGTCACCCAGGCTGCAGTGCAGTGGCATGATCTCAGTTCCCATTACATTTCACCATTCCATTCCATTCCCTTTCCCACCACTCCACTCCGCTCCACTCCACTCCATTCCATTCCATTGCCTAACACTCCATTCCACTCCACCCCTCT
>NW_026670143.1:0-1040 GCF_009828535.3 Hylobates moloch | reverse complement strand
TGTAGGCTGAGGAGGAACCTAGTGGACCCCCCAAACCTCCCTGCTGCAGGAGATGCTTCCTTGCATGGAGGGCCCGGAGTAAGTAAGCAGCACGGACGCTAGAGCTTCTGGAATTCTTGCCACAGTGTGTGCCAGACAGAAGGGCTCCTCTCCATCTCTCTTGGTGGGTGATCCAGCAGCAGCCAGGGCAGGGGTTGCTGCCCTTCCTCAAAATGTGCTGGAACCCCCCCTTAGGAATTGGCTAAAGGAGAGCTGTCTGTCCTGTCCCTGTTAGAGAAGGGCTGGCGATGCAGGGGCTGACCAGATGGGGCCCCCAGAATCGTGGATACAGGAGTCAGCAGGACGAGAGGGGTTCCCTTAGCCTGTGCTTCTTCTAGATGGATGGTCCAGGCCAACCTGTATTCCAGCCAGCCCAGGGCAGGCACTGCCTGGAGGACTATGGTAGCAGCCTGGGGATGGAGCATTCTGCCCTCCACCCGAGGCACATGAGGAGTCTCTGAGGAGAGCTAGATGGGCCAATGGGTCACCTCAACAATCCTCACCCAGCCAGGAGAGCCAAGGCATGTCACCTGGAATGACTGGCTCTCCAAGGGCCAGCTGGCCACCCTATCCTGGAGGTGGTCAACAAAGCTTTGACCCTGGCCAGAAAGGAAGATGTTGGCAGGGCCCTGGGCTGAGGACAGCAAGGACATATGACACTTACCTGGGCAGGACCCACACACAGAGACTCCTGGAGAGGCACAGGGCCTGTCACCAACATGAACAATCTCTGGGGATTGTGGACCTGGGGACCGGCTTTGTGGGTGGACTGTGTGAGCTGCCCCAATATGCCACCCAGAAAGTGGAAATGGCCTTGGAAAGCGGTAGCAGGGAAGCCCATCCTCGGTGGCTTATTCTCCACCTGCCTCCCTCTGCTCCTGGCAGCCGTGCCCCACCTCGATTTTCAAGCCCACCTGTGTCTGCCTGAAGGGTGGCATGGCTAGCTTTAGTATGTCCTTCTGCAGCTCAGTGATGGGCTCCAGCAGCCCTCACCATGCCTC
>NW_026670142.1:0-1040 GCF_009828535.3 Hylobates moloch | reverse complement strand
GCCCCGTCTGGGAAGAAGTGATCAGCGCCTCTGCCCGGCCGCCCCGTCTGGGAAGAAATGAGGAGCGCCAATGCCCAGCCACCCTGTCCAGGAAGAAGTGAGGAGCGCCTCTGTCCGACTGCCCTGTCTGGGAAGTGAGGAGCGCCTCTGCCTGGCCGCCCCGTCTGGGAAGTGAGGAGCGCCTCTGCCGGGCCGCCACGTCTGGGAAGTGAGGAGCGCCTCTGCACGGCCGCCCATCATCTGGGAAATCAGGAGCGCCTCTGCCCAGCCACCCATCATCGGGGAAGTGAGGAGCGCCTCTGCCCGGGCACCCCGTCCAGGAAGAAGTGAGGAGCCCCTCTGCCCAGCCGCCCTGTCCGGGAAGAAGTGAGGAGCGCCTCCACCCGGCCGCCCCGTCTGGGAAGAAGTGTGGAGCGCCTCTGTCCGGCCGCCCCGTCTGGGAAGTAAGGAGCGCCTCTGCCTGGCCGCCCCGTCTGGGAAGTGAGGAGTGCCTCTGCCCAGCTACCCATCATCCGGGAAGTGAGGAGCGCCTCTGCCCGGCCGCCCCGTCTGGGAAGTGAGGAGCGCCTCTGCCCGGCCGTCCATCATCTGGGAAGTGAGGAGCGCCTCTGCCCGGCCGCCCATCGTCTGTGAAGTGAGGAGCGCCTCTGCCCGGCTGCCCATCATCTGGGAAGTGAGGAGTGCCTCTGCCCGGCCGCCCTGTCTGGGAAGTGAGGAGTGCCTTTGCCCGGCCGCCTCATCTGGGAAGATAGGAGGACCTCTGCCCGGCCACCCCATCCAGGAAGAAGTGAGGAGCGCCTCTGCCCGGCCGCCCCGTCCAGGAACAAATGAGGAGCGCCAATGCCCGGCCACCACTTCCGGGAAGAAGTGAGGAGTGCCTCTGTCCGACCGCCCCATCTGGGAAGTGAGGAGCGCCTCTGCCGGGCCACCACATCTGGGAAGTGAGGAGCGCCTCTGCCCGGCCGCCCCGTCTGGGAAGTGAGGAGCGCCTCCGCCCGGCCGCCCCGTCTCGGAAGTGAGGAGCGCCTCTGCCCAGCCAC
>NW_026670141.1:0-1040 GCF_009828535.3 Hylobates moloch | reverse complement strand
GAAACCAACGAGAACAAAGACACAACATACCAAAATCTCTGGGACACATTCAAAGCAGTGTATAGAGGGAAATTTATAGCACTAAATGCCCACAAGAGAAAGCAGGAAGGATCCAAAATTGACACCCTAACATCACAATTAAAAGAACTAGAAAAGCAAGAGCAAACACATTCAAAAGCTAGCAGATGGCTAGAAATAACTAAAATCAGAGCAGAACTGAAGGAAATAGAGACACAAAAAACCCTTCAAAAAATTAATCAATCCAGGCGCTGGTTTTTTGAAAAGATCAACAAAATTGATAGACCGCTAGCAAGACTAATAAAGAAGAAAAGAGAGAAGAATTAAATAGATGCAATAAAAAATGAAAAAGGGGATATCACCACCGATCCCACAGAAATACAATCTACCATCAGAGAATACTACAAACACCTCTATGCAAATAAACTACAAAATCTAGAAGAAATGGATAAATTCCTCGACAAATACACCCTCCCAAGACTAAACCAGGAAGAAGTTGAATCTCTGAATAGACCAATAACAGGTTCTGAAATTGTGGCAATAATCAATAGCTTACCAACCAAAAAGAGTCCAGGACCTGATGGATTCACAGCCAAATTCTACCAGAGGTACAAGGAGGAACTGGTACCATTCCTTCTGAAACGATTCCAATTGATAGAAAAAGAGGGAATCCTCCCTAACACATTTTATGAAGCCAGCATCGTCCTGATACCAAAGCCTGGCAGAGACATAACCAAAAAAGAGAATTTCAGACCAATATCCTGGATGAACATTGATGCAAAAATCCTCAATAAAATACTGGCAAACTGAATCCAGCAGCACATCAAAAAGCTTATCCACCATGATCAAGGGGGCTTCATCCCTGGGATGCAAGGCTGCTTCAACAAACGCAAATCAATAAATGTAATCCAGCATATAAACAGAACCAAAGACAAAAACCACATGATTATCTCAATAGATGCAGAAAAGGCCTTTGACAAAATTCAACAACCCTTCATGCTAAAAACTCTCAATAAATTAGG
>NW_026670140.1:0-1040 GCF_009828535.3 Hylobates moloch | reverse complement strand
CTTTCTTTCTTTCTTTCTTTCTTTCTTTCTTTCTTTCTTTCTTTCTTCTTTCTTTCTTTCCTTTCCACCTTTCTTTCTTTCTCTCTCCCTTCCTTCCTTCCTTCCTTCCTTCCTTCCTTCCTTCCTTCCTTCCTTCCTTCCTTCCTTCCTTTCTTTCTTTCTTTCTTTCTTTCTTTCTTTCTTTCTCTCTCTCTCTCTCTCTCTTTTCTTTTCTTTTTTTTTTGATGGAGTCTCACTCTGTTGCCCAGGCTAGAGCGCAGTTGTGTGATCTTGGCTTATTGCAGCGTCTGCCTCCCACATTCATGCCATTTTCTTACCTCAGCCTCCCGAGCAGCTGGGATTCCAGGAGCCTGCCACCATGCCCAGCTAATTTTTGTATTTTTACTAGAGATGGAGTTTCACCATGTTGGCCAGGCTGGTCTTGAATTATTGACCTTAAGTGATCCCCTGGCCTTGGCCTCCCAAAGTGCTGGGATTACAGGCATGAGCCACCATGCCTGGCTGTCAGCCATTATTTCTTTAAATAAGTTTTCTGCCCATTTCTCTCTCTCCACTTCTGGGACTTCCATGATGTATACATTAGTTCACTTGAAGGTGTCCCTTAATTTCCTTATGCTTTCTTAACTTTTTCATTCTTTTTCTCTTTATTCGTCTGTGATAAGTCTGATGTTGAAACATTCTCTTGAATTTTCAGTTTAGTTAAAGTATTCTTCAGCTCCAGAATTTGTTTGGTTCTTTTTTATGGCTCTGCCTCTTTGTGGAAATTCTCATTTTGTTCATACATTGTTTTCTCTTTCCTTCCTTCCTTCCTTCCTTCCCTCCTTCCCTCCCTCTTTTCTTCTTTCTTTCTTTCTTTTTCCTTCCCTTCCTTCCCTCCCTTCTTTCCTTCCTTCCTTCCTTCCCTTCCTTCCTTCCTTCCTTCCTTCCTTCCTTCCTTCCTTCCTTCCTTCCTTCCTCTTTTCTCTTTTTTCTTTCTTTCCTTTCTTTCACTTGCAAGGATGCAACAGGCAGCACAGCAGAGAACAGGCTATCTGCCCATA
>NW_026670139.1:0-1041 GCF_009828535.3 Hylobates moloch | reverse complement strand
TCCATCAAAGGCCAGGCTCAAAATCCCTTTTCTTAGGCCAGTGGTTTTCAAAGGGTAGTCACTGGAGCAGCGGCATCACATGGAAACTTGGTAGAAATGCAAATTCTTCAGTCCCATCCCAGACCTACTGAATCAGAACCTCTGCAGATGGGGCCTGGCTAACTGCCTTATCAAGCCCTCCAGGATACTGTCATAGACTTTGGCTACTGCCATGACTCATAACTGGAAGTGTGAAAGCTTCCCAGGGCTCTAACTTGATTATTTTGCACTGAGAGAGTCCCACCTGACTCTCTGAATTTTTATTTTTATTTTTTTGAGACAGAAGAGTCCCACTCTGTTGCCCAGGCTGCAGTGCAGTGGCATGATCTCAACTCACTGCAACCTCCACCTCCTGGGTTCGAGCGATTCTCCTGCCTCAGCCTCCTGAGTAGCTGGGATTACAGGTGCGCACCACCGCACCCAGCTAATTTTTGTATTTTTAGTAGAGATGGGGTTTTCACCATGTTGGCCAGGCTGGTCTCAAACTCCTGGCCTTAAGTGATCCGCCCACCTTGGCCTCCCAAACTGCTAGGATTATAGACATGAGCCACCACGCCCATCCTGACTCTATAATTATACTTTCATTGCTCATTATTTGATTGTCTATCTTTTGCACTAGTGGTGAGTTCCATTGGAATGGACACCAAGTCTGTTTTTCTTCATTACTGTATTCCCAGTGCCTAGCACAATACCTGGCACATAGCATGTACTCAACCAATGTTTGTGGAATGGGTTAAGAAGGGCCCTCCAAAAACTGGAAGCATTCCCTTTGAAAACTGGCATAAGACAGGGATGCCCTCTCTCACCACTCCTATTCAACATAGTGTTGGAAGTGCTGGCCAGGGCAATTAGGCAGGAGAAGGAAATAAAGGGTATTCAATTAGGAAAAGAGGAAGTCACATTGTCCCTGTTTGCAGATGACATGATTGTATATCTAGAAAACCCCATTGTCTCAGCCCAAAATCTCCTTAAGCTGATAAGCAATTTCAGCAAAGTCTCAGG
>NW_026670138.1:0-1041 GCF_009828535.3 Hylobates moloch | reverse complement strand
TTATCTGAGAAGGTTTATCAGTATCTTCTCTAAAACAGGATATCCTTTAGTCCTACTCTTTCCTGCTCTATTTTTATTCTCAACAGCACTTTTTAAATATAAATGTAATTGTAAACATAAATGTATTTGTTTATCGTCTGTCTCTTCCAGTAGAATGTGACCTTCTGAATAAATTAGACAAGATTGTTCTTTGGCTAATTAGGAATGTGACCTTCTTAATTAGCCAAGGAACAATCTTGTCTCATTTATTCCCAGAGCCTAGAACTGTGCCTAACAAAATAACAGACACATACTGTCATAGCTTTGTCCTGGTATAACAGAATACCGTAGACTAGGTAATTTATAAAGATCAGAAATTTATCTTTCACAGATCTAAAGGCTGAGAAGTCCAAGATTAAGGTACTGGCAGGTTCTATGTGTAATGAAGGCTGCTGTCTGTTTCCAAGATGGTGCCTAGACGGTGCACACTCCAAACAAGAGGAACACTGTGTCCTCACGTGGCAGAAGGCACAAAACAGGTAAACTCTCTCCATCAAAGAACAATGTATTATTCAGCAGTAAAATGAAGTGAGCTATCAAGGCATGAAAAGACATGGAGTAAACTTATAGATGTATTACTAGGTAAAAGGAGCCAATTTGAAAAGGCTACATACTGTGCGATTTCAACTATATGACCTTCTGGAAAATGTAAAACCACAGAGACAGGAAAAAGATCAGTGGATACTGGGGGTTAGTGGGGAAGGAGATGAATAGGTAGAGTACACAGGACGTTTAAGGTAGTGAAACTACTCTGTTTGATACTATAATTGTGAATACATGTCATTATACATTTGTTAAAACTCATAGAATGTATAATATTAAGAGTGGGCCCTGATGTAAACTGTGAACTTTGGGTGATAATGATTTGTTAATGTGTGTTCACCAGTTGTAATAAATGCACCACTACAGTGAAAAAGGTTGGTAGTGGAGGAGGAGTGTGTGTGTGTGGTAACTCTCTGTAACTTCTGATTCATTTTGCTGCAAACCTAAAAATGCTTTAAA
>NW_026670137.1:0-1041 GCF_009828535.3 Hylobates moloch | reverse complement strand
TTCCATTCCATTGCATTCCATTCCATTCCATTCCGTTTCATTCCGTTTCATTCCATTCCATTCCATTGCACTCCATTCCATTCTTTTCCGTTCCATTCCATTTCATCCCATCGCATCATATAACTTCCCTTCCTATCCCATCTCATCCCATTAGATCCCATCCCATTCCGTTCCATTATGTTCCGCTCCGTTCCATTCTGTTCCATTCCATTGTATTCTATTCCATTCCATTCCATTCCATTCCATTCCATTCCATTCCATTCCATTCCATTCTGTTCCATTGCATTCTACTTCATTCCATTCATTTCTTTCAAGAAGTTCTCAATCTGTCACCCTGGCTGGATTGCAGTTCCACAATGTCAGCTCACATTTTATTTCACCATTCCTTTCCATTCCATTTCATTCCATTCAGTTCCCTTCCGTTCCATTGCACTCCGTTCCATTCCATTCCATTCCACTCCATTCCACACTATTCTATTCTTTTCTTTCAAAAAGTTCTCAATCTGACACCCTGACTGGATTGCAGTGGCTCAAAATCAGCTCACATTTTATTTCACCATTCCATTCCATTCCATTTTACTTTATTCCATTCCATTCAATTTCATTCCATTCCATTCCATTCCGTTCCATTGCATTCCATTCCATTCCATTCCAATCCATTCCACTCCATTCCATTCCATTCCAGTCCATGCAATTCCACACTATTCTATTCTATTCCTTTCTTTCAACATGATTTCAATCTGTCAACCTGGCTGTATTACCATGGCACAATATCAGCTCACATTTTATTTCACTTTTCCATTCCATTCCATTCCATTCCATTTCATTGAATTCCATTCGATTGCACTCCATTACACTGTGTTCCATACCATTCCATTCCATTCCATTCCATTTCATTCCATTCCGTTCCATTCCATTCCATTCCATTCTAATCCATTCCATTGCGTTCCTTTCCTTTCCATTCCATTGCATTCCATTCCGTTGCATTCCATTCCATTCCATTCCGTTCCATTCTTTTCCATTCCATTCCATTCCATTCCA
>NW_026670136.1:0-1041 GCF_009828535.3 Hylobates moloch | reverse complement strand
TGAGCAGCACAGAAGACGGGTGATTTCTGCATTTCCGTTGGAGGTACCGGGTTCATCTCACTAGGGAGTGCCAAACAGTGGGTTCAGGACAGTCGGTGCAGCTCACTGTGCACGAGCCGAAGCAGGGCGAGGCATTGCCTCACTCGGGAAGTGCAAGGGGTTCGGGGGTTCCCTTTCCTAGTCAAAGAAAGGGGTAACAGATGGCACCTGGAAAATTGGGTCAGTCCCACCCTAATATTGCGCTTTTCCAACGGGCTTGGAAAAAGGCACACCATGAGATTGTGTCCTGCACCTGGCTCGGAGGGTCCTATGCCCACGGAATCTCGCTGATTGCTAGCACAGCAGTCTGAGATCAAACTGCAAGACGGCAGCCAGGCTGGGGGAGGGTCGCCCGCCATTGCCCAGGATTGCTTAGGTAAACAAAGCAGCCAGGAAGCTCGAACTGGGTGGAGCCCACCACAGCTGAAGTAGGCCTGCCTGCCTCTGCCACCTCTGGGGGCAGGGCACAGACAAACAAAAATTCAGCAGGAACCTCTGCAGACTTAAATGTCCCTGTCTGACAGCTTTGAGGAGAGTAGTGGTTCTCCCATCACGCAGCTGGAGATCTGAGAATGGACAGACTGCCTCCTAAAGTGGGTCCCTGACCCCCGAGCAGCCTAACTGGGAGGCACCCCCAAGTAGGGACAGACTGACACCTCACTCGGCCAAGTACTCCTCTGA
Source organism: Hylobates moloch (assembly GCF_009828535.3). Lineage (NCBI taxonomy): Eukaryota > Metazoa > Chordata > Mammalia > Primates > Hylobatidae > Hylobates > Hylobates moloch. The sequence continues at coordinate 321 of NW_026670136.1, read as the reverse complement.
GACAAAACGTCCAGAGGAACTATCAGACAGCTGAATTTGCGGTCTCACGAAAATCTATTGTTTTGCAGCCACCGCTGCTGACACCCAGCCAAACAGGGTCTGGAGTGGACCTCTAGCAAACTCCAACAGACCTGCAGCTGAGGATCCTGTCTGGTAGAAGGAAAACTAACAAACAGAAAGGACATACACACCAAAAACCCATCTGTACATCACCATCATGAAAGACTAAAAGTAGATAAATCCACAAAGATGGGGAAAAAACAGAGCAGAAAAACTAGAAACTCTAAAAAGCAGAGCACCTCTCCTCCTCCAAAGGAACGC
>NW_026670135.1:0-1041 GCF_009828535.3 Hylobates moloch | reverse complement strand
GTATGTTGCGTCTATGTACATAAGTCACAATCTCAATGGTGGAATGGGTTTTTCCATGACAGGCTTAATGCCTTTTGAATATTAAGTTATCTTAGTGGAGTCACAGCCTCACAAGTGTTTTGGATCTTGATCAGGGAGTCACAAACCCACTTGTGGACAACATCCACTTATGAGAGCCAACTTTCCAACTTTTGACTGCCTCTGGGTGTGAGATTCAGAACCTCAATTATGGGCTGTGTTCGTGTGGGAGAATGACAATTTTGACTGATGGCTGGGCTCAGGCAGGAGGCTTTCATCCTGCAGGTGTTGAGATAAATGATATGTCACAATACCCAAAATATGCTGGGTGCAGGCAAAAGAGGAGAGTCATATTAGCTGGTTTCTAGGTCCAGCTATATGTCACCACGTCCGTTTCAGGCAGGGCTAAGGCAGAAGTGGAGAGTCAGAGCTAAAGAAATGTCACAATGTCGCTGTGGGTAAGGCCTATGCATAAGAATTGCATCACCTGGTCATTGAACCCAGCCATATATTACAATACACAATGTATACAGGGCCCAGGCAAGAAAGGAAAGTATATCACACAGGTACTGGGTCCAGCAATGTTTCACAACACCCCCTGAGGGGAGGCTCCAGGCGACAGGGTAACATTACCTAAATGAAGTGCCCAGAGGGATGTTTCAATGCCCCTGGTGAGTAGGATTTTGAAAAAGGAGAAGTTACATAATCTAGGGGCCAGGCCTAGCTGTGTGTCACATTCATCTCCAAGACAGAGCCCAGGCATGAGAGAAAAGTCACATCATGTAGGTACTGGGCAAAGTAATATGTCACAATCCTTACTGTGAGCAGGCCCTAGGAAGAAGTAGAGAGTCACATAGTCTAGATGATGGGCCCAGAGGTATTTGACAATGACTCCTGTAGGTCGGGACCAGGCAGAAGAATCACTTCACCCGTGTGCTGTGCCCAGTTATAAGTCACACTTCCCTCTGTGGGCATGACCGAGGCAGGGAGAAGAGTCACATCATCCCGGTGCTTGGCCCAAAG
>NW_026670134.1:0-1041 GCF_009828535.3 Hylobates moloch | reverse complement strand
GCTTCCTCCTCTGCTCCTCCCTGCTCTCTCCCTGCTTCTTCCTGGCAGAGGGACTCAACCATCTGCTTGGGTGCCTTTCAGTAGCTGAAGCAGCCCAGCCGGCCCTCTTGCCAGCTTTCCATCCTTCCTGCTCAGCCCACCACCCCCCTCCCAGGCCTGCCTCCAGCCTCTGGTCCTCTCTTCCCATCTCCCCTTGGGGGGACCCTCTCTATACCTAACTCTCCTCCCACAGCCTCTCTGGAATCCCTGTCTTCCACCTGAGCCCCCGCAGTTCTAGCACCTGCCCTGAGGCCCCACCCACTGCTGGCCCTGCCTTCTGCTAGCTGATCCCCAGGCTGTCTGAGGAACTGGTTGGGGCAGGGCAGGTTTCAGGTACCTTTGAGGCAGGGGGCAGTATTGAGGACCAGGAAGAAGAGTGAAGTGGAGGAAATTCCTTGTGCTCCCAGCTCCTGTGACTCAGGCCAGGCAAGGATGGGGCTGGGGCTGCTTCCCCGGGAGCCTCTTCCACCTGCACTGCAGCCTTTGGGGTCTGCGGCCTTCGGTGCAATCCTGTGCCTCTTGGGGGTGGGTGGAGGAGACCTGGCGGGGCTGTGTGGAGTGTGACCTGCGCCGCTGTGGCCCCGACACTCCGGGTCTTCCCAGGCCCGGCTCTCTCACCCTTGGGCCCAGGGTCTGGGAATAGGAATGACATATTGAGACTGCAGGGCCTGTGGTTAGGGGTGTTATGCTGGGGAAGAAAGCAGAAGGTTCTAGAAAGAGAGGCCTGGGGACAGGAGGCACACAGTCTGCAGGTTTGGAGCTGAGGGGCCAGGGATGGAATTGCAAGCATGGCGCTCCGGGGAGTGTTGTGGAAATAGGAAGATTAAGGGTGGGGGTCCCCTGGAGGTACCTGGCAGGGCCTCCAGCCCGAAGTCCAGCCGCACGACCATGTCCACCTCCACGAGCTGGAAGGCCGTGGGTCTGGCCCCTCTTGTGCTGCTGCTGGAGCCCCAGGTCTTTACCACCCGCTTCCCTTGCTCTCAGCAGGAGCCTGTGTGCCTG
>NW_026670133.1:352-1041 GCF_009828535.3 Hylobates moloch | reverse complement strand
GCTGAGGTGGGTGGATCACCTGAGGCTGGGAGTTCGAGACCAGCCTGGCCAACATGGTGAAACCCCATGTCTACTAAAAAGACAGAAGTTAGCCGTGTGTGGTGGCAGGTGCCTGTATTCCCAGCTACTCGGGAGGCTGAGGCAGGAGAATCACTTGAACCTGGGAGGTGGAGGTTGCAGTGAGCGGAGATCTCGCCACTGCACTCCAGCCTGGGTCACACAGTGAGATTGGGTCTCAAAAAAAAAAAAAAAAGAATTACAGGCGTGAGCCACGTTGCCCGGCCATAGATGGGTTTAAAGTGTCTCTGCAGAGTTCATTAAACTGCAGGCCCCGGGCCCCCTGAGCCCACCCAGCCCTTGCGTAGGGACACGCCTTTAATTTGGAAGTTTTGGACACTAGGGGTCAGAAGCATCCTCTGCAAATTCAGCTTTGGCTGGCTCAGCCCCCCAGCAGCTGTTGGGGATGAAAGGGCCACAGGAGGGGCTGGAAAAGCTTCTCTGTATCCCGCAGCACTTGGAGACCCAGTGTCCCGCGGGGCTGGAGACAAGCTGTCTCGCCCGCCTCAAAGGTAACCAGATGCTTGTGTTAATCCCACATCTGGGATGCAGTGACCTGTGGGAGGAATTAGGGATGAGGACACGTGGGATGTCTGGGGCTCTCCCCTCCCCTCCCCTCCCCTCCCCTCCCC
>NW_026670133.1:0-323 GCF_009828535.3 Hylobates moloch | reverse complement strand
AAAAAAAAAAAAAAAACCTGTTTATAGGCCAGGCGCGGTGGCTCACGCCTGTAATCCTAACACTCTGGGAGGCTGAGGTGGGTGGATCACCTGAGGCTGGGAGTTCGAGACCAGCCTGGCCAACATGGTGAAACCCCATGTCTACTAAAAAGACAGAAGTTAGCCGTGTGTGGTGGCAGGTGCCTGTATTCCCAGCTACTCGGGAGGCTGAGGCAGGAGAATCACTTGAACCTGGGAGGTGGAGGTTGCAGTGAGCGGAGATCTCGCCACTGCACTCCAGCCTGGGTCACACAGTGAGATTGGGTCTCAAAAAAAAAAAAAAA
>NW_026670132.1:0-1041 GCF_009828535.3 Hylobates moloch | reverse complement strand
GAGCTTACTTCCAACTATGTGGTCAATTTTGGAATAGGTGTGGTGTGGTGCTGAAAAAAATGTATATTCTGTTGATTTGGGGTGGACAGTTCTGTGGATGTCTATTAGGTCCACTTGGTGCAGAGCTAAGTTCCTGGGTATCCTTGTTAACTTTCTGTCTCGTTGATCTGTATAATGTTGACAGTGGGGTGTTAAAGTCTCCCATTATTATTGTGTGGGAGTCTAAGTCTCTTTGTAGGTCACTCAGGACTTGCTTTGTGAATCTGGGTGCTCCTGTATTAGGTGCATATATATTTAGGATAGTTAGCTCTTCTTGTTGAATTGATCCCTTTACCATTATGTAATGGCCTTCTTTGTCTCCTTTGATCTTTGTTGGTTTAAAGTCTATTTTCTCAGAGACTAGGAAACCACATGATTATCTCAATAGATGTAGAAAAGGCCTTTGACAAAATTCAACAAAGCTTCATGCTAAAAACTCTCAATAAATTAAGTATTGATGGGATGTATCCCAAAATAATAAGAGCTATCTATGACAAACCCACGGCCAATATCATACTGAATGGGCAAAAACTGGAAGCATTCACTTTGAAAACTGGCACAAGACAGGGATGCCCTCTCTCACCACTCCTATTCAACATAGTGTTGGAAGTTCTGGCCAGGGCAATCAGGCAGGAGAAGGAAATAAAGGGTATTCAATTAGGAAAAGAGGAAGTCAAATTGTCCCTGTTTGCAGATGACATGATTGTATATCTAGAAAACCCCATTGTCTCAGCCCAAAATCTCATTAAGCTGATAAGCGACTTCAGCAAAGTCTCAGGATACAAAATCAATGTACAAAAATCACAAGTAATCTTGTACACCAATAACAGACAAACAGAGAGCCAAATCATGAGTGAACTCCAATTCACAATTGCTTCGAAGAGAATAAAATACCTAGGAATCCAACTTACAAGGGACGTGAAGGACCTCTTCAAGGAGAACTACAAACCACTGCTCAATGAAATAAAAGAGGATACAAACAAATGGAAGAACATTCCATGC
>NW_026670131.1:0-1041 GCF_009828535.3 Hylobates moloch | reverse complement strand
TCTGTTCTATGTCTTGAATTGCATCCTAATGTTATTAACACTCATTTATTGTGTTACTATTAAATGCGGTAAAAACACTAAAAGTATATGTGTTGGTTCTTTATTAATTAATTTCTGAAAAATCATTATTCATGATCATGGCATAAAATATATTCTCTGTTTTCTCTTTTCTTCACCTCTGACTGCCACTGAGTGAAATAATAGATGACAGACATGTCTGAATGAAGTTAAAATCAGTGGAAGACAGTCGGGATCTTTCGCTTCATGCAAAAACCTGGAGTGAAGTCTCAATGATAACTGCGAAATGTTTTTCTTTCTCTTTATCTAATTATGTCGCACTTATCCATCATGTTTCATTGTACTAATCTATCCCTTGAGTTAATATCATTTGACCTTCCATGCTGGGCTTCATTTTGGAATTCTCACCACATATATAAATAATCCTGCATTATTAGTGTGCTCTTCTACATTGAAATACACAAGGTGATCAGAACAATGCTGGATTAATTGAATTTTTTTTAAAAAAAGTAACTAAATATTGACTCCTACCTCAAAACACACACAGTCACTTCCAAACAGATTCAAGTCCTGAAGGTAAGGGGAACATGATACAGTATTCTCATAAGCCTTTCTTAACCAGGACAGAAATTAACAATTAAAAAAATTAGTTGGTTTATATTAATGATGATTTCTGTGTTTCAAAAAACATGATACAAGAATTGAAATGCAAACCATTAGTGGAGAAAGATATTCACCCGAACATATATAAAATAAAATACAATACATGTGCATGATGAATACTTAAAATGTATTTTAAGTATTTTTCCAGATTCTTCCAGATTGGCATAGAATAAACTTGGATGGCAGACTCAATGATGAGATTTGCTGTGGAAGTGGGAAACCATTTTTTGGAGGACAGTAGTAATGCTGTGAACTTATGCAAACAACCAAGTGTTCAGTAGCAACTAAAATGTGTCTCCATAAGATTATTTTGCAGATGCGTATCTGAAATCTGAAATTTGGGAGAACATTCTACTAGTG
>NW_026670130.1:714-1041 GCF_009828535.3 Hylobates moloch | reverse complement strand
TGCTGCCTAGCCATTCTCCAGGGTGAACTGTTTCCTGCCTTCCGTCTGCAGCCACGCTGCCAAAGGGTTGCAGACTCCTTCAGAGAAATCTAGGAGAAAGATTTACAGTGCATACTGGCAACAGTATCCTGGATTCCTTTTTTTTTTTTTTTTTTTTTTGTTTGAGACAGAGTCTTGCTCTGTTGCCCAGGCTGGAGTGCAGTGGTGTGATCTTGGCTCATCACAGCCTCTGTCCCCCAGGTTCAAACAATTCTCCAGTCTCAGCCTCCCGAGTAGCTGTGACTGCAGGCATGTGCCACCATGCCTGGCTAATTTTGTATTTTTAGT
>NW_026670130.1:0-614 GCF_009828535.3 Hylobates moloch | reverse complement strand
CCACTGTGCCCGGCTGATATCTCAGATTCCTATCACATCCTCTTACTTCACCTCCTTGGCCTGTGAAGGACAGAGGTGGATTTTGGAGAGTGACCGTGGATGGCTGCAAACACAATCAGGTAGGGACTCCAATTGCAGCTGCTCTTCCAGATGTGACCGGTATGATGGAACAGCCAGCTATGGCTTCCAGGAGGAAACTCATTTGACTAGCGTTTTCTTCCACACTCAAGAGCTGAGCCACAGGGGAAGGCTGCTTTCGCCTGGCAGGGACAGCAATACACCCCGGCTCATGCTTCTCAGACCTGTGCCCATCGTCCATCCCTTTGTCAAAATATAGTCTTCAGGGCCCTTGCCCATCTCAGTCCTGGCCATCCCACGGGACAAAGTGCCAGTTTACTCTGCTGATGGTGTAATGGAGATCAGACCTGGTGGCAGGAAGTAGTAAATGCTCTAATTGTCTTAGTAAGGCCCTTTCGTGCCTCCATAGTAGGAGACACACCCCACAAAATTAAGGATTCTTCCATTTCAGTGAAATTTCTAGACATCCTGTGGTCTGGGGTGTATGACGATATGTGCCCCCAGCCAGGCGCAGTGGCTCACACCTGTCATCCCAG
>NW_026670129.1:0-1041 GCF_009828535.3 Hylobates moloch | reverse complement strand
GATACACAAATATGAGTTTTACATATTGTTTTAAAAGACTTGAATTCTAGCATTGAAATCTAGTTTTCTGGCTTGAAATAAAGATAATTGCTTTATGAATAGAATATTCCAACAATGAGTGCACTGTCAACTGCCCAGAGTCAATTAAGTGCCTGATAAGAGTAACATTTAGGGGCCAGGCGCGGTGGCTTATGCCTGTAATCCCAGCACTTTGGGAGGCCGAGGCAGGCAGATCACCTGAGGTCGGGAGTTTGAGACCAGCCTGAACAACGTGGAGAAACCCTGTCTCTACCAAAAATACAAAATTAGCTGGCGTGGTGGCACATGCTGGTAATCCCAGCTACTTGGGGGTCCGAGGAAGAGAATCACTTGAACCCAGGAGGCAGAGGTTGTGGTGAGCCAAGATCGTGCCATTGCACTCCAGCCTGGGCAACAAGAGCGAAACTCCGTCTCAAAAAAAAAAAAAAAGAAGAGGAGTAACATTTAATGCACCATATCCTGTAGCTCAAGAACTGAACTGCTATGCAGTATGTTTCCTTCTCCGCTCCACACAAAAAGAGACACTAGCACATTTCATCACATCTATGACACACCATTATTTTATGACACACCAAGGAAGAAAAAAGCTGCCCATTAGACTATGACTTATCACCACTTTAAGACATCTCAATTTCAAAGATGTTAAGATGTGGGAAAAAAGGTCTTAGAATCTATAAAATACAAGATAAATCAGACACTGTTTACTAACATAAAAACACCATCTTCACACACCACCAATATTCCTTCTTGGCTAAATGTGTATTTACATGGTTTACTGAATAATTCAATCCAGTCTGGTTCAAATATTATTAACACATTGCCAGGCACAGTGGCTGACGCCTGTAATCCCAGCACTTCCGGAGGTCAGGCGTTTGAGACCAGCCTGGCCAACATGGTGAAACTCTCTCTACTAAAACAACAAAATTAGCCAGGTGTGGTGGCCGGCCCCTTGTAATCCCAGCTACTTGAGAGGCTGAGGCAGAAGAATCACTTGAACCCAGG
>NW_026670128.1:967-1041 GCF_009828535.3 Hylobates moloch | reverse complement strand
TCGCTGTCTCTCTCGCTCTCTGTCTCTCTGTCTCTCACTCGCTCTCTCTCTGTCTCTCGCTCTCTCTCTGTCTC
>NW_026670128.1:487-867 GCF_009828535.3 Hylobates moloch | reverse complement strand
CTCTCTCTCTGTCTCGCTCTCTCTCTCTGTCGCTCTCACTCTCTGTCGCTCTCTGTCTCTCTCTCTCTGTCTTTCTTGCTGTCTGTCTCTCTCGCTCTCTGTCTCACTCTCTCTCTCGCTCTTTCTGTGTCTCTCTTGCTCTCTCTGTTGCTCTCTCTCGCTCTCTCTCTCTGTCTCTCTCTCTCGCTCTCTCTCTGTCTCTCTCGCTCTCTCTGTCTCGCTCTCTCTGTCTCTCTCGCTCTCTCTCGCTCTTTCTGTCTGTCTCGCTCTCTCTCACTCTGTCTCTCTTGCTCTCTTTGTCTCTCTCGATCTCTGTCTCTCTTGCTTTCTCTGTCTCTCTCGCTCTCTGTCTCTCTCGCTCTCTCTGTCTCTCTCTCTCT
>NW_026670128.1:0-387 GCF_009828535.3 Hylobates moloch | reverse complement strand
CTCTCTGTCTCTCTCGCTCTTTCTTTCTGTCTCTTGCTCTCTGTCTCTCTTGCTCTCTCTGTCTCTCTCGCTCTCTCTGTCTCGCTCTCGCTCTCTCTGTCTCTCTCTCTGTCGCTCTCTCTCACTCTGTCTCTCTCACGCTCTCTCTGTCTCTCTCGCTCTCTGTCTCTCTCTCTCACTCTGTCTCTCTCACGCTCTCTCTCTGTCTCTCTCGCTCTCTGTCTCTCTCACTCTCTCTTTCTGTCTCTCTCGCTCTCTGTCTCTCTCGCTCTTTCTCTCTGTCTCTTGCTCTCTCTCTGTCTCTCGCTCTCGCTCTCTCTCTGTCTCACTCTCTGTCTCACTCTCTCGCTCTCTCGCTGTCACGCTCTCTCTCGCTCTGTCTCTCTC
>NW_026670127.1:0-1041 GCF_009828535.3 Hylobates moloch | reverse complement strand
TTCCCAATGCTTCTTCCACTCTACCAAAGTTACTTGTTGACATTTTTGTTATTCACTTACTCTCTCTAGCCACTCTGAGCAATCACTGCTATGTAGGCTACAGTCTTGTACTTCACAAAAATTTAATGGGAAAAATTAAAGTTCTGAGAGCAGGAAAATCAGCTTAACTTGAAGAGGATCTCCTTAGACACTTAACCACACTTCAATCTCATCTTTCATGCATCTCAGACTAGTATCAGGAATTAGTTCAAGAGGGTTTGTTCTTGGATTTGGAGGAAAGTTTAATATTAATATTAGGATGGTGGAGTTTTTTTTGGTTTGGGGTTTTTTTGTTTGTTTTTTTGTTTTTCTTTGTTTGTTTGTTTGTTTGATGGAGTTTCGTTCTTTTTACCCAGGCTGGAGTGCAATGGCATGATCTCGACTCGCTGCAACCTCCGCCTCCCGGGTTCAAGCGATTCTCCTGCCTCAGCCTCCCGAGTAGCTGGGACCACAGGCGCGTGCCACCACGCCCCACTAAATTTTTGTATTTTTAGTACAGACGGGGTTTCACTGTGTTAGCTGGGATGGTCTCAACCTCCTGACCTCGTGATCTGCGCGCCTTGGCCTCCCAAAGTGCTGGGATTACAGCCATGAGCCGCGCCACTAAGCAAGGCTGGGGCATTTTTAAGAAGTCAGCCCGCTCGAGTACTTTGGAAAAAGCAGCTTCCTGTGGGATGAAGAACACAATAATGAAAAGCAAGACTTTGTTGCACAATGTGTGGAGCTCAAAGCCCTGTGAACTGCACTGGTCACAGATCCATGAGGCTGGCCCTGATGACAGGCATAGAAGAGATCATCCCCAATAAAGAAACAAGCTGTTTTCTTGTTTCTTTACCTTCTCCTAAAAGATAGAAAAGTAGATGTTTAACAATGCCAGTTTTGAACTGAGGAGGCATTGAACAAAAGGAGGCAGTTTGAATCCTGAAGTGAAAGAAGCTAGAGTGCAGAAAAACTTCTTTGTCTTCTACCTGTGCTGAGCTCAGAATCTGGGTATTGTTGAGA
>NW_026670126.1:0-1041 GCF_009828535.3 Hylobates moloch | reverse complement strand
ATTCTGGTATGTTGTGTCTTTGTTCTTGTTGGTTTCAAAGAACATCTCTATTTCTGCCTTCATTTCATTATGTACCCAGTAGTCATTCAGGAGCAGGTTGTTCAGTTTCCATGTAGTTGAGCGGTTTTGAGTGAGTTTCTTAATCCTGAGTTCTAGTTTGATTGCACTGTGGTCTGAGAGACAGTTTGTTATAATTTCTGTTCTTTTACAATTGCTGAGGAGAGCTTTACTTCCAACTATGTGGTCAATTTTGGAATAGGTGTGGTGTGGTGTTGAAAAAAATGTATATTCTGTTGACTTGGGGTGGAGAGTTCTGTAGATGTCTATTAGGTCCACTTTGTGCAGAGCTGAGTTCAATTCCTGGATATCCTTGTTAACTTTCTTTCTGGTTGATCTGTCTAATGTTGACAGTGGGGTGTTAAAATCTCCCATTATTATTGTGTGGGAGTTTAAGTCCCTTTGTAGGTCACTCAGGACTTGCTTTATGAATCTGGGTGCTCCTGTCTTGGGTGCATATATATTTAGGATAGTTAGCTCTTCTTGTTGAATTGATCCCTTTACCATTATGTAATGGCCTTCTTTGTCTCTTTTGATCTTTGTTGGTTTAAAGTCTATTTTATCAGAGACTGGGATTGCAACCCCTGCCTTTTTTTGTTTTCCATTTGCCTGATAGATCTTCCTCCATCTCTTTATTTTGAGTCTATGTGTGTCTCTGCACGTGAGATAGGTTTCCTGAATACAGCACACTGATGGGTCCTGACTCCTTATCCAGTTTGCCAGTCTGTGTCTTTTAATTGAAGCATTTAGCCCATTTACATTTAACGTTAATATTGTTATGTGTGAATCTGATCCTGTCATTATGATGTTAGTTGGTTATTTTGCTCATTAATTGATGCAGTTTCTTCCTAGCCTGGATGGTCTTTACAATTTGGCATGTTTTTGTAGGGGTTGGTACCGGTTGTTCCTTTCCATGTTTAGTGCTTCCTTCAGGAGTTCTTTTAGGGCAGGCCTGGTGGTGACAAAATCACTCAGCGTTTGCTT
>NW_026670125.1:0-1042 GCF_009828535.3 Hylobates moloch | reverse complement strand
CAATTACCTCCACCTGGTCCTACACTTGACACATGGAGATTATGGGGATTACAATTCAAGGTGAGATTTGGGTAGGGACACAGAGCCAAACAATTAGTTGTCTATGATTTATTTCAGCAGTTTTTTTTTTTTAAATAATTAATAGTTTTCCTTGAAGAGGTCTTTCATCTCCTTTGTTAGGTATATCCCTAAGATTTTTTTTTTTTTTTGCAGCTATTGTAAAAGGAGTTCTTGACTTGAATCTCAGCTTGGTTGCTGTTAGTGTATAGCAGTGCTACTGATTTGTATACATTGATTTTGTATCCTGAAAGATTACTGAATTCATTTACGAGTTCTAGGAGCATTTTGGATGAGTCTTTAGGGTTTTCTAGATATACAATCTTATCATCAGTGAACAGTGACAGTTTGACTTCCTCTTTACTGATTTGGATGCCCTTTATCTCTTTCTCTTATTTGATTGCTCTGGTTAGGTCTTCCAGTACTACGTTGGATAGAAGTGGTGAAAGTGGACATACCTGTCTTGTTCCAGTTCTCAGAGGGAATGCTTTCAACTTTTCCTTGTTCAGTAAAATGTTGGCTGTGGGTTTGTCATAGATGGCTTTTATTACCTTAAGGTATGTCCGTTCTGTGCCAATTTTGCTGAGGCTTTTAATCATAAAGAAGTGCTGGATTTTGTGAAATGCTTTTTCTGTGTCAGTTGATTTTTGGGTTTAATTCTGTGTATGTGGTGTATCACATTTATTGACTTGCATATATTAAGCCATCCCTGCATCCCTGGTATAAAACCCACTTGATCATGGTGGATTATCTTTGTGATATGCTGTTGGATTTGATTAGCTAGTATTTTGTTGAGGATTTTTGCATCTATATTTATCAGGGATATTAGTCTATAGTTTTCTTTTTTTGTTATGTCTTTTCCTGGTTTTGGTATTATGGTGACATTGGCTTCAGCGAATGATTTAGGGAGAATTCCCTCTTTCTCTATCTTTTGGAATAGTGTCAATAGGATTGGTACCAATTCTTTAAAGATCTGATAGAATTC
>NW_026670124.1:0-1042 GCF_009828535.3 Hylobates moloch | reverse complement strand
CTGTCCCTCCCCCCTCCCCCCGCCCCACAACAGTCCCCGGAGTGTGACGTTCCCCTTCCTGTGTCCATGTGTTCTCGTTGTTCAATTCCCACCTATGAGTGAGAACAGGCGGTGTTTGGTTTTTTGTCCTTGCGATAGTTTACTGAGAATGATGGTTTCCAGTTTCATCCATGTCCCTACAAAGTTTTGATGGCACAGAGACCATAATAAATTAATTGCTTACAGACTAATATCAAAAACCTATCAGTGATTGGCAAGTGATAATTAAGCTGTATCTTGTGGCAGGCTTTATAATGCCAAGTGAGTTGATGTACCTCAATTGTACAGCTGCATTGATGGCAGGCTTTGAGTCAGAATTCAACACCTATTTTTTAGTCTGTGCATGGCCTGCCCATTATTTTATTTACCACTTCCATCTGTGCCTCTTTATCACATTTTGCACTTGTCTCAGTCAGTTTTGGTAAGCCCACAAGCTAACCCTAGCCAAAATGAGTAAAAAACAAATGTCACTGGAGACTTCTTTGAAAAGGGAAACAGGCCCAATGATGAGGCAGCAGAACACTCTAAGTAAGACTGCAAACAAAAATAAAGCTACATTTAAAAGAAAATACCAAGAGTTCTACTTAAATTATGAGTTCACTGCAATAGGTTATTCACATTGTCCAAGCCCACTTTGTATATTGTGATGACCAGCTATCCAACTAAGCCATGAAACCTTCCAAATTGCTTTGCCAAGTGGAGACAAAGCACCCTGCATTAAAAGACAAGTCTTTGAGCAAGGCACGAGGACTCACACCTGTAATCCCAGCACTTTCGGAGTCTGAGGTGGGTGGATCACTTGAGGTCAGGAGTTCGAGACCAGCCTGGCCAAAATGGTGAAACCCCGTCTCTATTAAAAATACAAAAGCAATTAGCTGGGCGTGGTAGTGCATGCCTATAGTCCTAGCTACTGGGGAGGCTGAGGCAGGAGAATCACTTGAACCTGGGAGGTGGAGGTTGCAGTGAGCCAAGATCATACCATTGCACTCCAGCCTGGGCGACA
>NW_026670123.1:943-1042 GCF_009828535.3 Hylobates moloch | reverse complement strand
GTGATTGTGGATGTGTGATTGTGATTGTGGGTGTGTGGGTGGTTGTGATTGTGGGTGTGTGGGGGGTGGTTGTGAGTATAGGTGTGGTTGTGATTGTGG
>NW_026670123.1:570-843 GCF_009828535.3 Hylobates moloch | reverse complement strand
GTGGTTGTGATTGTGGTGTGGGTGTCTGTGGTTGTGGGTGTGTGGCTGTGATTGTGGGTGGGTGGTTGTGAGTGTGGTTGTGATTGTGTGTGGGTGGTTGTGATTGTGGGTGTGTGGGGGGTGGTTGTGAGTATAGGTGTGGTTGTGATTGTGGTGTGTGGTTGTGATTGTGGGTGTGTGGGTGTTTGTGTAGGTGTGGTTGTGATTGTGGTGTGGGTGTCTGTGGTTGTGGGTGTGGTTGTGATTGTGGTGTGTGGTTGTGATTGTGGGTGT
>NW_026670123.1:177-470 GCF_009828535.3 Hylobates moloch | reverse complement strand
GTGTCTGGTTGTGGATGTGTGGTTGTGATTGTGGATGTGTGATTGTGATTGTGGGTGTGTGGGTGGTTGTGATTGTGGGTGTGTGGGGGGTGGTTGTGAGTATAGGTGTGGTTGTGATTGTGGTGTGTGGCTGTGATTGTGGGTGGGTGGTTGTGAGTGTGGTTGTGATTGTGGGTGGGTGGTTGTGAGTGTGGTTGTGGTTGTGATTGTGGGTGATTGTGATTGTGGGTGTGTGGGGTGGTTGTGTGGGTGTGTGGGGGGTGGTTGTGTGGTTGTGATTGTGGGTGTGTGGG
>NW_026670123.1:0-77 GCF_009828535.3 Hylobates moloch | reverse complement strand
GATTGTGGGTGTGTGGGGTGGTTGTGAGCATAGGTGTGGTTGTGGGTGTGTGGTTGTGATTGTGGGTGTGTGGGTGG
>NW_026670122.1:943-1042 GCF_009828535.3 Hylobates moloch | reverse complement strand
GTGATTGTGGATGTGTGATTGTGATTGTGGGTGTGTGGGTGGTTGTGATTGTGGGTGTGTGGGGGGTGGTTGTGAGTATAGGTGTGGTTGTGATTGTGG
>NW_026670122.1:570-843 GCF_009828535.3 Hylobates moloch | reverse complement strand
GTGGTTGTGATTGTGGTGTGGGTGTCTGTGGTTGTGGGTGTGTGGCTGTGATTGTGGGTGGGTGGTTGTGAGTGTGGTTGTGATTGTGGGTGGGTGGTTGTGATTGTGGGTGTGTGGGGGGTGGTTGTGAGTATAGGTGTGGTTGTGATTGTGGTGTGTGGTTGTGATTGTGGGTGTGTGGGTGTTTGTGTAGGTGTGGTTGTGATTGTGGTGTGGGTGTCTGTGGTTGTGGGTGTGGTTGTGATTGTGGTGTGTGGTTGTGATTGTGGGTGT
>NW_026670122.1:177-470 GCF_009828535.3 Hylobates moloch | reverse complement strand
GTGTCTGGTTGTGGATGTGTGGTTGTGATTGTGGATGTGTGAGTGTGATTGTGGGTGTGTGGGTGGTTGTGATTGTGGGTGTGTGGGGGGTGGTTGTGAGTATAGGTGTGGTTGTGATTGTGGTGTGTGGCTGTGATTGTGGGTGGGTGGTTGTGAGTGTGGTTGTGATTGTGGGTGGGTGGTTGTGAGTGTGGTTGTGGTTGTGATTGTGGGTGATTGTGATTGTGGGTGTGTGGGGTGGTTGTGTGGGTGTGTGGGGGGTGGTTGTGTGGTTGTGAGTGTGGGTGTGTGGG
>NW_026670122.1:0-77 GCF_009828535.3 Hylobates moloch | reverse complement strand
GATTGTGGGTGTGTGGGGTGGTTGTGAGCATAGGTGTGGTTGTGGGTGTGTGGTTGTGATTGTGGGTGTGTGGGTGG
>NW_026670121.1:0-1042 GCF_009828535.3 Hylobates moloch | reverse complement strand
TGTCGCCCAGGCTGGAGTGCAATGGTATGATCTTGGCTCACTGCAACCTCCACCTCCCAGGTTCAAGTGATTCTCCTGCCTCAGCCTCCCCAGTAGCTAGGACTATAGGCATGCACTACCACGCCCAGCTAATTGCTTTTGTATTTTTAATAGAGACGGGGTTTCACCATTTTGGCCAGGCTGGTCTCGAACTCCTGACCTCAAGTGATCCACCCACCTCAGACTCCGAAAGTGCTGGGATTACAGGTGTGAGTCCTCGTGCCTTGCTCAAAGACTTGTCTTTTAATGCAGGGTGCTTTGTCTCCACTTGGCAAAGCAATTTGGAAGGTTTCATGGCTTAGTTGGATAGCTGGTCATCACAATATACAAAGTGGGCTTGGACAATGTGAATAACCTATTGCAGTGAACTCATAATTTAAGTAGAACTCTTGGTATTTTCTTTTAAATGTAGCTTTATTTTTGTTTGCAGTCTTACTTAGAGTGTTCTGCTGCCTCATCATTGGGCCTGTTTCCCTTTTCAAAGAAGTCTCCAGTGACATTTGTTTTTTACTCATTTTGGCTAGGGTTAGCTTGTGGGCTTACCAAAACTGACTGAGACAAGTGCAAAATGTGATAAAGAGGCACAGATGGAAGTGGTAAATAAAATAATGGGCAGGCCATGCACAGACTAAAAAATAGGTGTTGAATTCTGACTCAAAGCCTGCCATCAATGCAGCTGTACAATTGAGGTACATCAACTCACTTGGCATTATAAAGCCTGCCACAAGATACAGCTTAATTATCACTTGCCAATCACTGATAGGTTTTTGATATTAGTCTGTAAGCAATTAATTTATTATGGTCTCTGTGCCATCAAAACTTTGTAGGGACATGGATGAAACTGGAAACCATCATTCTCAGTAAACTATCGCAAGGACAAAAAACCAAACACCGCCTGTTCTCACTCATAGGTGGGAATTGAACAACGAGAACACATGGACACAGGAAGGGGAACGTCACACTCCGGGGACTGTTGTGGGGCGGGGGGAGGGGGGAGGGACAG
>NW_026670120.1:0-1042 GCF_009828535.3 Hylobates moloch | reverse complement strand
AGCTGGGACTACAGGCGCCCGCCACCACGCCCGGCTAATTTTTTTTTATATTTTTAGTAGAGACGGGGTTTCACCGTGGTCTCGATCTCCTGACCTCGTGATCCGCCCGCCTCGGTCTCCCAAAGTGCTGGGATTACAAGCATGAGCCACCGCGCTCGGCCGCCTGCCTGTAGTATTTAGCATGAAATTTAGGCTCCTTGCTCTAGCTTAAATGCCCTGCCTAACTCTTCAACCTGCATACTGTGCTCTTTCTCTTTCCATTTATTTCTATTGCCTCATTTCCTCTGCCCAGAATAATCTGCCTTCAGAACTAAACATAGTCTTAGGTCCAGTCTTGTCTCCTTAGAGAAGATGTCCTTGACTTAATCCACTAGTTCCCAGTCTCTCCCTATCAAATTGATAGGTTACATTTTTATCATAGGAATTGTTAGGGGCTGAAGTGTGCACCGCCCCCTGCCCAGAAATTTATATATTGAAGTCACCCAGGGCTGAGGGGATGGATCACTACCCTGGTGGGCCGAGGACAGAGCATCAAGCCAAAGATTATTCTGGAGTCTTAAAGTCTTTTTTTGTTTGTTTGTCTGTTTGTTTTTTGGAGACAGAGTCTCGCTCCGTCACACAGGCTGGAGTGCAGTGGCATGATCTCGGCTCACTGCAAGCTCCGCCTCCCGGGTTCACGCCATTCTCCTGCCTCAGCCTCTCCGAGTAGCTGGGACTACAGGCGCCTGCCACCACGCCCGGCTAATTTTTTGTATTTTTAGTAGAGATGGGGTCTCACCATGGTCTCGATCTCCTGACCTCGTGATCCGCCCGCCTCGGCCTCCCAAAGTGCTGGGATTACAAGCGTGAGCCACCGCGCCCGGCCGTTTGCATTTTTAATAGAGACAGGGTTTCGCCATATTGGCCAGGCTGGTCTCGAACTCCTGAACTCAGGTGATCCACCCGCCTCGGCCACCAAAGTGCTGGGATTATAGGCGGGAGCCACCGCATCCGGCTGGGATTTATTTTTTATTTCTGACTTTTGGAATGGGAAAGTCTATGC
>NW_026670119.1:0-1042 GCF_009828535.3 Hylobates moloch | reverse complement strand
AGGCCTAAATGTTCTCCAAATGTCCACTTGCAGATTCTGCAAAAAGACTGTTTCAAAACTGCTCAATCAAAAGTAACGTTTAACTCTGTTAGTTGAATGCAAAGATCAGAAAGAAGTTTCACAGAACACTTCTGTGAAAGTTTTCTTTGAAGGTATTCCTTTTTCCACGATAGCTAACAGCACTCCAAATGTCCACTTGCAGTTTATACAGAAGGAGTGTTTCAAAACAACCCTATCAAAAGAAAGGTTCACACTGTGAGATGAATTCAGAGAATAGAAAAAATTTCACAGAAGTATTCTGTGTAGTTTTTACTTGAAGATAGTTCATTTTTCACCATAGGCCTGAAAGCGCTCCAAATGTCCACTTGCACATTCTACAAAACGAGTGTTTCAAAACTGCTCAGTCAAAAGAAAGGTTCTGCTTTGTGAGGTGAATCAACAGAATGGAAAGAAATTTCACAGAATGCTTCTGTGTAGTTTTTATCGGAAGATATTTCATTTTTCTCCATAGGCCTCAATGTTCTCCAAATGTCCACTTGCAGATTCTACAATTAGAGTGTTTCAAAACTGCTCAATCAAAACTAAGGATAAACTCTGTTTTTTGAAGCCACAGATTAGAAAGAAGTTTCAGAGAATGCTTCCGTGTAGTTTTAATGGGAAAATATTTCTTTTTTCAACATAGGCCTTAATGTTCTCCAAATGTCCACTTGCAGAATCTAAAATGTGTGTTTCAAAACTGCTCAATCAAAAGTAAGGTTCAACTCTGTTAGTTGAATGCAGAGTTCAGAAAGTAGTTTCACATAATGCTTCTGTGTAGCTTTTATTTGAAGATATTCCTTTTTCCAGGATAGGCCTCAAAGCGCTCCAAATGTCCACTTCCAGTTTACAGAGAAAGAGTGTTTCAAAACTACCCAATCAATGGAAAGGTTGAACACCGTGAGATGAATGCAGAGAATAGAAAGAAATTTCACAGAAGTATTCTATGTAGTTTTTATTTGAAGATATTTCATTTTTCACCATAGGCATCATATATCCCAAAATG
>NW_026670118.1:0-1042 GCF_009828535.3 Hylobates moloch | reverse complement strand
GGCACAGAGACAGACTGTGTCCTTACAGGCCACACAGCCTGCCAGGCCCCTATGTCCAGCCAGAGTCCCTGGTCAGCCTGGACTGGAGTGGTTGTTTAGAGGCAGGCTGTTCCCACGGCTGCCTCTCGCGGTGGGGGGCCTGTGGATGCCTCCTCCCACCCCCATCCAACTCCCAACCCTCGGTGACATTGCTCAACCAGGAGCTGAAGTGCATTCCTGGGCTCAGGCCAGCCCACCCACCCCCCCGCTGCAGTCCTGGAAGCCCAGAGGCCTGGGCAGCAAGAACAGTGGAGACAGCAGCATGGGGGACGTCCCCCCTCCTCTCCCCACCATCCTGGTCAGGCAGAGGCCAGGGTGCAGGGACCGCCTGAGCAAAGGCCCAGGGAAAGGAATGGGTGTCATTCTGGTCCTGACCCGAGGCACAGCCAGGAAGGTCCTTGAATGTCCTTCCTCAGGAAATGATGGGGGAAGGGGCGATGAGAATGAAGGAGAGGATTTAAGTCCCCCAACCCCCGAGGTGGTCCTGGGCTGAGCCCCATGGGACCTGGAGAACCAGGGTGTACCCCACCAGCGTGTCGGGTCCAGGAAGCCTCGTGGCCAGCTCCCACTTCTCTCGCTGCTGTGCCACCCAGAGCAAGGCCTGCCCCTCCAGCCTCAGTCTTCTCCCCTGCAAATGGGGCCACGGCCTTTCCTCTCAGGCCAAAATAAGGATTGAGGCTGGGTGCAGTGGCTCACCCCTGTAATCCTAGCACTTTGCAGGCTGAGATGGGGGGACTGCTTGAAGTCAGGAGTTTAAGTCCAGCCTGGTCAACATAGTGAGACCCCATCTCTACTTGTTTAAATAATTTTTTTAATTAAATAAATAAAATAAGGATTGAGGAGTGACTCATACATCACTCGACTGGGAGCCCCAGAGACACAGCCCCCCAGGGCTCAGACCCGGTGGTATTCTACTCTGCAGGCACAAAACCCTGTTTGTCTATGGGCCCTTTGGTATCACCAGGTTTTCGGGGCTCCTGAAGGATAGCCCCGACCTGGCCTC
>NW_026670117.1:0-1042 GCF_009828535.3 Hylobates moloch | reverse complement strand
GGCACAGAGACAGACTGTGTCCTTACAGGCCACACAGCCTGCCAGGCCCCTATGTCCAGCCAGAGTCCCTGGTCAGCCTGGACTGGAGTGGTTGTTTAGAGGCAGGCTGTTCCCACGGCTGCCTCTCGCGGTGGGGGGCCTGTGGATGCCTCCTCCCACCCCCATCCAACTCCCAACCCTCGGTGACATTGCTCAACCAGGAGCTGAAGTGCATTCCTGGGCTCAGGCCAGCCCACCCACCCACCCGCTGCAGTCCTGGAAGCCCAGAGGCCTGGGCAGCAAGAACAGTGGAGACAGCAGCATGGGGGACGTCCCCCCTCCTCTCCCCACCATCCTGGTCAGGCAGAGGCCAGGGTGCAGGGACCGCCTGAGCAAAGGCCCAGGGAAAGGAATGGGTGTCATTCTGGTCCTGACCCGAGGCACAGCCAGGAAGGTCCTTGAATGTCCTTCCTCAGGAAATGATGGGGGAAGGGGCGATGAGAATGAAGGAGAGGATTTAAGTCCCCCAACCCCCGAGGTGGTCCTGGGCTGAGCCCCATGGGACCTGGAGAACCAGGGTGTACCCCACCAGCGTGTCGGGTCCAGGAAGCCTCGTGGCCAGCTCCCACTTCTCTCGCTGCTGTGCCACCCAGAGCAAGGCCTGCCCCTCCAGCCTCAGTCTTCTCCCCTGCAAATGGGGCCACGGCCTTTCCTCTCAGGCCAAAATAAGGATTGAGGCTGGGTGCAGTGGCTCACCCCTGTAATCCTAGCACTTTGCAGGCTGAGATGGGGGGACTGCTTGAAGTCAGGAGTTTAAGTCCAGCCTGGTCAACATAGTGAGACCCCATCTCTACTTGTTTAAATAATTTTTTTAATTAAATAAATAAAATAAGGATTGAGGAGTGACTCATACATCACTCGACTGGGAGCCCCAGAGACACAGCCCCCCAGGGCTCAGACCCGGTGGTATTCTACTCTGCAGGCACAAAACCCTGTTTGTCTATGGGCCCTTTGGTATCACCAGGTTTTCGGGGCTCCTGAAGGATAGCCCCGACCTGGCCTC
>NW_026670116.1:0-1042 GCF_009828535.3 Hylobates moloch | reverse complement strand
TAGAGCTCTATTATCTTATTGCACCAAGGACTAGTGTTCCTTGGAACATGATCTGCAAATGGTAGATGAGAAATCACTTCTCTCATTTCAGAACCTTGACAATAGAAATCTAGAGCAGTCTCTGTAGACATAAGAATTGAAATATCTATCTGGTTTAAGAGAGCGGAAAAGAGACCAACTTTTTTTTTTCCCAGCTTATTCTCAAGTACTAAAGTGTGTGTGAGCGATCAGCTGCCAAACAGGAAGAGCTGTTCCAATTCTAATTTTAGCTTACCACCTTGCATTGCTGTAGGAGTGGTTCCCACATGCTGCAAAGAGGTTATTTTGTGTAAATAGAGACTTTTCCTATGTCGTCAAGTGGGAAAGAATCATCATTAGGCTTCCCCACCATTTGCACAGTTTCTGCATGTTGAAGATGATCTCTCCAAACATTTAGACTTGGTTTAATTCTTTTGCATTCATAATTTAAACTGGATCGAGGATTGCTGCTGTCCAGTTCTGGTGAATAAAGAGGAGAGACAAGTTGCATCAGTTCACTGATCCTGGACAGCAGCAATCCTCGATCCAGTTTAAATTATGAATGCAAAAGAATTAAACCAAGTCTAAATGTTTGGAGAGATCATCTTCAACATGCAGAAACTGTGCAAATGGTGGGGAAGCCTAATGATGATTCTTTCCCACTTGACGACATAGGAAAAGTCTCTATTTACACAAAATAACCTCTTTGCAGCATGTGGGAACCACTCCTACAGCAATGCAAGGTGGTAAGCTAAAATTAGAATTGGAACAGCTCTTCCTGTTTGGCAGCTGATCGCTCACACACACTTTAGTACTTGAGAATAAGCTGGGAAAGAAAAAAAAATGTTGGTCTCTTTTCCTCTCTCTTAAACCAGATAGATATTTCAATTCTTATGTCTACACAGACTGCTCTAGATTTCTATTGTCAAGGTTCTGAAATGAGAGAAGTGATTTCTCATCTACCATTTGCAGAGTATGTTCCAAGGAACACTAGTCCTTGGTGCAATAAGATAATAGAGCTCTA
>NW_026670115.1:0-1042 GCF_009828535.3 Hylobates moloch | reverse complement strand
GACAGTGTGGTGATTCCTCAAGGATCTAGAACTAGAAATACCATTTGACCCAGCCATTCCATTACTGGGTATATACCCAAAGGATTATAAATCATGCTGCTATAAAGATACATGCACATGTATGTTTACTGTGGCACTATTCACAATAGCAAAGACTTGGAACCAACCCAAATGTCCATCAGTGATAGACTGGATTAAGAAAATGTGGTACATATACACTATGGAATACTATGCAGCAATAAAAAATGATGAGTTCATGTCCTTTGTAGGGACATGGATGAAGCTGGAAACCATCATTCTCAGCAAACTATCATAAGGACAAAAAACCAAACACTGCATATTCTCACTCATAGGTGGGAATTGAACAATGAGAACACTTGGACACAGGAAGGGGAACATCATACACTGGGGCCTGTCATGGAGTCACGGGAGTGGGGAGCGATAGCATTAGGAGATATACCTAATGTAAATGACGAGTTAATGGGTGCAGCACACCAACATGGCACATGTATACATACGTAACAAACTTGAACATTGTGCACATGTACCCTAGAACTTAAAGTATAATTTAAAAAAAAAGAATAGACAACTCTATCAGTATAGTTTTTACTTTGGGAGCCATTTTATATTTTATATTTTCAAAGAAATAAAATCAGATCAATAAGAATGGAGGAAAATCCTAACATGAAATACAAACATAAGCAAATAAATGTTTTTTTAATGGATAGCATACCACACTGAACAGGAAGAGTAAAAAAAGTCTAACTAGCTTTTGAATACTGTATTTTGATAATATATTTTAGAATCAAAGAACAGTAAATATCTGTTGAACTCAATGAATAGGTTTGTCTTTGCATTGGTATGGGTTAACAATTGTGCAGCTACTTTCAATGGATTCTAGGATTGAGCAATTGGATACACATAATGGTGTGGAATTAGAGGTATCAGTATGAACTCATAATTTTTCATCTCTTGAGAGAGAGAGAGAGAGAGAAATCTATTGGTAAATAGGCAGCATTGTGCAAAGAACAAATCTAACAAA
>NW_026670114.1:0-1042 GCF_009828535.3 Hylobates moloch | reverse complement strand
AGAAGGAGAAATGGAGGAGAAGAGAAAAAAATGATAAAACAAATGAAACTAAATATAAATTACTAAAGAAGCCAGAGAGAGGTATAGGGGAATTCATATTACTATTCTTGTAACTTTCTTGCAAGTTTGAAATTGAAACAAGATGAAAAGTTGCCAAAAACAAGATTGTGAAAGAATTCTTCTATTCCCCCAACAAAGTAAAAAGAGAAGGAGGAAAGAACCAAAGAAGGAAGAAGGAAGGAAAGGCAGGGGAGTGAAGGACCAAAGTAGGGAGAGAAGAAAGGAAGGGATGGAGAAAGGCAGGGATTGGGGGGAAGAAGGACTTCCTGTCTCTAAAGTCTGTTATTCTCACTATATACACAGCACGGCCTATTTACAGTAGAAAATGGTTCTGGGTTAGTAATCTACCCATCATTCTATTTGGAATTTGCATACAGGAAGAGGGGAAAGAAAACCAATGGGGGTGGAGCGAAAGGGGAAACTAGTCCATAACACAAATAAGGAAAAGGTTTGTGCCCGCAGAACAGAGAGGACACATATTTCTGATGTGATGCTTAGCAGAGTTGTACAAAGTGACAGCCACAATAAATGAATAGGATGTGAGGCTTCCATATCCAGGCTGATGGGCAACTAAAGCACTCCCAGTATCTCCATCCACCCCTCTCCATCTGCCACACCTGCATGACCTTATTACTATACAGTATAAAACAAATCCAGAGTCATTAAAAGTCAGCACACCAGTGACAAGAAATTATATTCCCATGGCCCTGGGAACCACTTGTATGGAATGACGATCTTCACTTAGTTGCTAGGAGCCAACTGTTCTTTATAGCACGTAAGCACAAGATTCTTCTTAAATAAGTGCACAAATAAAAATTAGCTTAAAAATAGAAATGATGACAGAAAATGAGGAAGCCTTAACGTGAAAAAGTGTTGAGAGAGAAAAATAGGCTTCTGACAATGAGTTATAATCTCGGAATGCTAATGGCGTCCCTGCAAGCAAGAGGAATTATAATTGGTCTCCGGTGGCCTGTTTATCCTG
>NW_026670113.1:0-1042 GCF_009828535.3 Hylobates moloch | reverse complement strand
CAGGATAAACAGGCCACCGGAGACCAATTATAATTCCTCTTGCTTGCAGGGACGCCATTAGCATTCCGAGATTATAACTCATTGTCAGAAGCCTATTTTTCTCTCTCAACACTTTTTCACGTTAAGGCTTCCTCATTTTCTGTCATCATTTCTATTTTTAAGCTAATTTTTATTTGTGCACTTATTTAAGAAGAATCTTGTGCTTACGTGCTATAAAGAACAGTTGGCTCCTAGCAACTAAGTGAAGATCGTCATTCCATACAAGTGGTTCCCAGGGCCATGGGAATATAATTTCTTGTCACTGGTGTGCTGACTTTTAATGACTCTGGATTTGTTTTATACTGTATAGTAATAAGGTCATGCAGGTGTGGCAGATGGAGAGGGGTGGATGGAGATACTGGGAGTGCTTTAGTTGCCCATCAGCCTGGATATGGAAGCCTCACATCCTATTCATTTATTGTGGCTGTCACTTTGTACAACTCTGCTAAGCATCACATCAGAAATATGTGTCCTCTCTGTTCTGAGGGCACAAACCTTTTCCTTATTTGTGTTATGGACTAGTTTCCCCTTTCGCTCCACCCCCATTGGTTTTCTTTCCCCTCTTCCTGTATGCAAATTCCAAATAGAATGATGGGTAGATTACTAACCCAGAACCATTTTCTACTGTAAATAGGCCGTGCTGTGTATATAGTGAGAATAACAGACTTTAGAGACAGGAAGTCCTTCTTCCCCCCAATCCCTGCCTTTCTCCATCCCTTCCTTTCTTCTCTCCCTACTTTGGTCCTTCACTCCCCTGCCTTACCTTCCTTCTTCCTTCTTTGGTTCTTTCCTCCTTCTCTTTTTACTTTGTTGGGGGAATAGAAGAATTCTTTCACAATCTTGTTTTTGGCAACTTTTCATCTTGTTTCAATTTCAAACTTGCAAGAAAGTTACAAGAATAATAATATGAATTCCCCTATACCTCTCTCTGGCTTCTTTAGTAATTTATATTTAGTTTCATTTGTTTTATCATTTTTTTCTCTTCTCCTCCATTTCTCCTTCT
>NW_026670112.1:0-1042 GCF_009828535.3 Hylobates moloch | reverse complement strand
ACTCCTGACCTTAGGTGATCCACCCACCTTGGCCTCCCAAAGTGTTGAGATTACAGGCGTGAGCCACTGCGCTCAGCTTTTTTTTAATTTTATTTTTTTGAGGTGGGGTCTCACTCTGTCAACCAATCTAGAGTGCACTGGTGTGACCCTAGCTCACTGCAGCCTCCGAAACTCGTAAGCTCAAGGAATCCTCCTTTCTCTGCTAGGACTACAGGTGTGCGCCTCCACGGCCGGCAAATTTTTAAATTTTTGTAGAGATGAGGTCTCACTATGTCGCCCAACCTGGTCTCAAAGTCCTGGGCTCAAGCGATCCTCCCGCCTCGGCCTCCCAAAGTGCTGGGATTACAGGCGTGAGCCACCGCGCCCAGCCTCTCTTTTCTTTAAAGCCACTGTGGCCATCACTGTGTGTGTGTAGACCTCTCCCTGCCCCAGGCAAACCCCCTCCAGCACCTATCACACCGGTCCCTCCAGTCTTGGCCCAGCTGCTGGCGGGATTCCTCTGCACCAGACAGAAGCCCCGCGGGGCAAGGGGCTCCCTCTGCGGTCAGAGGCAAGGACTGGGGCAGGGGAAGAGGCTGGGGCTGGGCAGGGGCTGGACAGGGACAGGGACAGCGCGAGGGCGCGGCTCACCTGGTCCGCGCCGAAGGGCGTGATGTTGGCCTTGACGGTGGCCACGCCCAGGCCCACCAGCACCAGCCCCGCGAAAGTGGCCGGTGCGCAGCAGCGGGCGGCGGCGTCGGGAACAGGCGCCGTGCAGTTGAGCAGGCGCGCGGAACCGCAGAGCGCGGCTCGCGTGGCGGGCGCGGCCAGCAGTGGGAAGGCCAGCATGCCCAGCAGGTAGAGCGCCAGGCTCAGCAGGATGGCGCGCGCCCGGCCCAGCCGCGCGTCGGCCAGCCAGCCTCCGAACGGCGAGCCCAGGTAGGTGAGGCCCATGAAGAGCAGCAGCGCCTCGCTGGCCTGCGCGCCCTCCCAGCAGAACGGCGCCCCGTTCAGGAATAGCACCAGGTTGGACGTGATGCCGTAGAAAGCGGCGCGCTCCAGC
>NW_026670111.1:0-1042 GCF_009828535.3 Hylobates moloch | reverse complement strand
TGATCCTAATATCCAGCGGGTAGAGTATGACATGACTGCAACATAGCAATGAATGTACAGCCACCCGGTGATATTGCTCCTAACATTCACGGAAGAAGCGTATGACGTTACTCCCAATATCGCAGGGAGTGTCCACCCCTTCTGTGATATTGTTCCTAGTATCCCGAGGGGGAGAGGATGATAATAATTCCAGCATCGCAGGCTGTGTTCACCCACTCTGTGATATTGTTATTAATATCCTGAAAGGGAGAGGATGATGTTACTCCCCATAATAGATAGATATTCTTCCCCATAATAGGACGGGAGGTGTACATCCACCCTGTGATATTGCTCCTAATATTCAGAGGCTGAGAGGTTGATATTACCCCCAATATCGCAGGAAGTGTACAAGCCCGTGTGAGATGGTCCTTAACAATATTCCAAGGCGGAGGGGGTGGTATGACCACATGTATCGCCGAAAGTGTACACCCCCAGGGTTATGGTTCCCATGATCCTGGACGGAAGGGGCTCATATTACTTTAAATATCACAGAAGGTGTACACGCCCCCACTGAAATTGCTTCTAATTGCAACGTGGGAGAGGAGGACGTGACACCCAATATCGCAGGGAGTAGAAACACCCTTGTGATACTGTTGTTAATCTTCAGGGAGGAAGAGGATGATATTACTCGAATACAGACGGGCGTACGTCCTCTGTACAAAGCCGGTGTACACCTGTCTGTGCAATAGTTGACAATTTCCAGAGGGGGAGATGATATTACTCACAATACGGTAAACAGGCTGTGAGTCCACCGCGGGTCCTAAGAGCCAGGGGGGCAGAGGGGCTGGCTCTCAGTCCCCGCCTCGCGGGGGGTGCCTCGCCCCCCTGCCTCTCCCGCCCTGCATATTACGAAAAATATCACAGAGTGGGTGTACACCTCCTGCGATATGGGGGGTAATATCATCTTGTCTTCTTTTGGATAGTAGGAACAATATCACACGGGTTTGTACACTTTCTGTGATATTGGGAGTAATATCAACCTCTCTGCCTTGGAATATTAAGA
>NW_026670110.1:0-1042 GCF_009828535.3 Hylobates moloch | reverse complement strand
TATTATCCAGGAGAACTTCCCCAATCTAGCAAGGCAGGCCAGCATTCAGATTCAGGAAATACAGAGAACGCCACAAAGATACTCCTCGAGAAGGGCAACTCCAAGACACATCATTGTCAGATTCACCAAAGTTGAAATGAAGGAAAAAATGTTAAGGGCAGCCAGAGAGAAAGGTCGGGTTACCCACAAAGGGAAGCCCATCAGACTAACAGCTGATCTCTCAGCAGAAACTCTACAAGCCAGAAGAGAGTGGGGGCCGATATTCAACATTCTTAAAGAAAAGAATTTTCAACCCAGAATTTCCTATCCCGCCAAACTAAGCTTCATAAGTGAAGGAGAAATAAAATACTTTACAGACAAGCAAACGCTGAGTGATTTTGTCACCACCAGGCCTGCCCTAAAAGAGCTCCTGAAGGAAGCACTAAACATGGAAAGGAACAACCGGTACCAGCCACTGCAAAAACATGCCAAATTGTAAAGACCATCGAGGCTAGGAAGAAACAATAGCAACTAACGAGCAAAATAACCAACTAACATCATAATGACAGGATCAGATTCACACATAACAATATTAACGTTAAATGTAAATGGGCTAAATGCTCCAATCAAAAGACACAGACTGGCAAACTGGATAAGGAGTCAGGACCCATCAGTGTGCTGTATTCAGGAAACCCATCTCACATGCAGAGACACACATAGACTCAAAATAAAGGGATGGAGGAAGATCTATCAAGCAACTGGAAAACAAAAAAAGGCAGGGGTTGCAATCCTAGTCTCTGATAAAATAGACTTTAAACCAACAAAGATCAAAAGAGACAAAGAAGGCCATTACATAATGGTAAAGGGATCAATTCAACAAGAAGAGCTAACTATCCTAAATATATATGCACCCAACACAGGAGCACCCAGATTCATAAAGCAAGTCCTCAGTGACCTACAAAGGGACTTAAACTCCCACACAATAATAATGGGAGATTTTAACACCCCACTGTCAGCATTAGACAGATCAACGAGACAGAAAGTTAACAAGGATATCCAGGAA
>NW_026670109.1:0-1042 GCF_009828535.3 Hylobates moloch | reverse complement strand
TGATATTTCATAGCTAGTCCTACTATCTGTAAATTTGCCTAGTTAGATATAAAACTTTTTTTTTTTTTAGATGGAGTTTCACTCTTGTTGCCTAGGCTGGAGTGCAATGGTGCTATCTCTGATCACCGCAACCTTTGCCTCCCAGGTTCAAGCGATTCTGCTTCCTCAGCCTCCTGAGTTGCTGGAATTACAGGCATGCACCACCACACCCGGCTAATTTTGTACTTTTAGGAGAGATGGGGTTTCTCCATGTTGGTTAGGCTGGTCTCAAACTCCCGACCTCAGGTGATCTGCCCACCTTAGCCTCCCAAAGTGCTGGGATTACAGGCGTGAGCCACTGCGCCTGGCAAAAACTTTTTTATACCATCTAATTTGATAGCATCTGCTGTCAAAAATCAGATTTTATCTTGTTTACATTTAACCTAACAACCAATATTTTATTTTACTCTTTTAATCTTAATTTATATTCATTTTTAAATACTGTTTTTTCAGATTAAGTTCTACTGTACTTTTCCATCCCACTAGTTACTACAGTTTACCCTATTGTTTCTTAGTCTTTTAATATATTACTTTCTCCTATCACATTCTTTGTTCCTCCACCCACTGAAAAACCAAGAGCCAACATTATCCCTTTACAATGCCTTTGTCTGTTCATTTTTATGTAGACAACAGATTACTGAAATAAATATAGCTTCATCTTACCATTAAATTCCAGGTAATCCAATCTGAAGGCTCCATTGTGACCCAATGATCCAAACGCTTAATAGGGTACCTTAGAATATCACAATACCAGCTCAACACCCACATTTAGAGCCAAAAGTTATTGTTACTTAGTGATTTCTCTGAGAAGGAATTGTAGACGGAGAAAAACATAAAACAAGAAAGAAAGAAACTCTTCCAAATTTTATGTAGCATGATTCCCTGTCATTTCATGCCAGTTATACAAATTTTATGTGTACAATTTCAGTTCAATGAATAGAAATCTGTTATCAAGGGATTAGTGTGCTCTTCCAAGGCTTTTATAGCTGGCACTTCTTGGGTG
>NW_026670108.1:0-1042 GCF_009828535.3 Hylobates moloch | reverse complement strand
TTTATTTTCCGTCTGCTTGCTGTATTTGAAAACTTGTGATGTTATTTATTTTTGTTTGGAGATTTTCAGTTTGAAAAATGGATATTCTGAAGATGGAGGTTTTCTACGTTTATATCTCAAGGTGAGTCTACTTGATGCAAGTAAAGCATACTTTGACATATAGTGCATATATTCGCACTGTATTTTGTGTTTATTACCACATTTTAAAAAATCACTTCATGAAAAATGTCAGAGTTAGATACACCAGTGTTAAATTTCTCATCACCTGTCCATAGGCACTGTAAAATGCATTCTAGAATACAAAATTCCCAGCCACTTCTCTTTGGAACTTTCTGTAGAGTCGGGTAGCATCCTGGGATTATCAGATGGCACAAGTGTGTTATGAGCTTGTCCTTGGCTTCCTGCTGAAGTTGGAATCCGGCAGATTGCTTAGGGTTGGTTTCAGCTTGTCCCTTCTTTCATGGTCATCAGTAAACTTTCCTGGGCCCCCACGGGGACTGAGAACTTATCTAGAATCATAGGCAGGCCTGGGAAGGGCCCTTGAGCCTTTGTGCTGTCCATGATGATTCCATGCCACTGATCTGGTGGGACACATTCTGCAGAGGGATGGGCTGGCATGAGCTGTCCCTTTCTTTTTAAAAATCACAGAGGTTTCTGGTGTCTGAAGCCACATAAAAGTATCTGTGGAGTCTCAGTTAGGCCTGGGACGCCATTCACAGTCTCCTGTTCTTCCACTTATTGGCAGCAAGAGTGATTTCTCTGTTTCCTAATTGACTTCGAAATAATTTTGGTGATTTTGTTGTGTCAAAGAGCACTCCTCTTTCTGTGGCATCCAGTTCACCTGTAAGGTTTTTTGGGATTTTGTGGAAACTCTTGCATTTTTCCAGAGCCTCACTTCATCCTGGATGCTCTCAGGCATGCACAAGCTGGTCCCTGCCTTGGTGGCATCTTGGAACATTTCTGGAGGCCCCTTAGGTCCAGGAGGCACTAGGAGATCCATCAGGAATTGAGAGGGCATGCCTCTGCCCATCTGTAGCTGGAA
>NW_026670107.1:493-1042 GCF_009828535.3 Hylobates moloch | reverse complement strand
GGCCCTGAGCCAAGGACCCAGTAAGCCATGCCCTGCGTCCTGCCCACCGAAACTGTGAGATAATTAATGTGTGTTGTGTTACGCTGCTAAGCGCACTGTAACTTCTTATGCAGCAACAGAAAACTAATACACCCTCCATTTTATTCTGCAAGCTCCATGAGGTTAGGGACTGTGTCTGAAATGTCCAGGGCCTAATAAGAGTGACACAATTAAAGGAACTAGAGAAGCAAGAGCAAACCCATTCAAAAGCTAGCAGAAGTCAAGAAATAACTAAGATCAGAGCAGAACTGAAGGAACTGGAAACACAAAAAACCCTTCAAAAAATCAATGAATCCAGCAGCTGGTTTTTTGAAAAGAACAAAATTGATAGACTGCTAGCAAGACTAATAAAAAAGAAGAGACAGAAGAATCAAACAGATGAAAGAAAAAAATGATAAACGGGATATCACCACCGATCCCACAGAAATACAAACTACCATCAGAGAATACTATAAACACCTCTATGCAAATAAACTAGAAAATCTGGAAGAAATGGATAAATTCCTCGAC
>NW_026670107.1:0-393 GCF_009828535.3 Hylobates moloch | reverse complement strand
CCCAAGACTAAGCCAGGAAGAAGTTGAATCTCTGAATAGACCAATAACAGGCTCTGAAATTGAGGCAATAATTAATAGCCTACCAACCAAAAAAAGTCCAGGACCAGACGGATTCACAGCTGAATTCTACCAGAGGTACAAAGGAGGAGCTGGTACCATTCCTTCTGAAACTATTCCAATCAACAGAAAAAGAGGGAATCCTCCCTAACACATTTTGAGGCCAGCATCATCCTGATACCAAAGCCTGGCAGAGACACAACAAAAAAAGAGAATTTTAGACCAATAACCCTGATAAACATCGATGCAAAAATCCTCAGTAAAATACTGGCAAACAAAATCCAGCAGCATATTAAAAAGCTTATCCACCATGATCAAGTGGGCTTCATCCCTGGG
>NW_026670106.1:0-1042 GCF_009828535.3 Hylobates moloch | reverse complement strand
AGAATATATGTCCGCTCTCCTTTTGGCTGCTGCTTCTGTAGTATCGACAAATACACTAACCACATGGGTTGCCCTCAACATTTCATATTTGGGCTACCTTGCTTCTTAGTTTCACATCTTTTTGGCCACAGTTCAGACTCAGCTTATTGTTTGCTGTCCCTTCAGCAATACTCTATCGCCACGTAGTGGCTATTGTAATGTTTTTTCTGGTCAGATTTTCTGTTTACAAAATTTTTGTTTTGTTTTGAGCCGCACATTAAGAGAACCCTGTCCCTTCAGGATTTATGCACTTCCCAGCTCCTTGATATTGTTCTTCAACAGGCTTTCTTTGCTGAACAAAAGATGCACAGTCATGTAGATGCCCAGTAATAGGGATTGCATCTGAGCATTCCAGGTGTTATAATTGGGCATCACAAATGGCAAACCAGTGAAATGGTGCAAGGCTTGTCAGCCAGACATCTGCCCCCAGCCAGCGGTGGGGGTCATCTCGGTAGGGCTGGAGATGTCCACCGCTGGGGGGAGCTAGGACGGTGTATGGCAAATGCCTATGACCTCCTAGAGCTTCAGTTAATGGGGTTTCGTGGGGATGCGCTGGACACCTGGTGGTTCCACTTGGCTCATGAGGATGCCTACAGCCTCCTGGACTTCAGTAAATGTTCTGTCGTTGCAGGATTCTCTCGGCACCATGGGAGCCGCTTCCTCTACTGTCACTGAAACACCCCTGGGATGTGTATCTAAAAATTAGAACAGCTTTCGGCTAAATGAACTTAGAAAAAAGAAACCCTTTTCTTTTGTAACACTATTTAGCCTGCCTACAGATTAGCTGAAAAAACATGGCTGGAGAATGAGACTGTGAACTTTAACTCCACCCTACAGCTAGATCTTTTTGGTAGAACTCAGGGAAAATGGTCTGAAGTATCCTATGTGCAAGCCTTTATGGCCTGACAACAAAACCCAGCTCTATGCAGCACCTGTGGGCTAAAGCCTAGTAAGGCAGAAAGCCCCTCAGAAGCATTAGAAGATCATCTCTTATTAAGGGGAA
>NW_026670105.1:0-1042 GCF_009828535.3 Hylobates moloch | reverse complement strand
TTACAATTTGGCATGTTTTTGCAGTGGCTGGTAGCAGTTGTTCCTTTCTGTGTTTAGTGCTTCCTTCAGGAGCTCTTGTAGGGCAGGCCTACAAGAGGGCAGGCCTCAGCATTTGCTTGTCTGTAAAGTATTTTATTTCTCCTTCACTTATGAAGCTTAGTTTGGCTGGATATGAAATTGTAGGTTGAAAATTCTTTTCTTTAAGAATGTTGAATATCGGCCCCCACTCTCTTCTGGCTTGTAGAGTTTCTGCCGAGAGATCAGCTGTTAGTCTGATGGGCTTCCCTTTGTGGGTAACCCGACCTTTCTCTCTGGCTGCCCTTAACATTTTTTCCTTCACTTCAACTTTGGTGAATCTGACAATTATGTGACTTGGAGTTGCTCTTCTCAAGGAGTATCTTTGTGGCGTTCTCTGTATTTCCTGAATCTGAATGTTGGCCTGCCTTGCTAGATTTGGGAAGTTCTCCTGGATAATATCTTGCAGAGTGTTTTCCAACTTGGTTCCATTCTCCCCGTCATTTTCAGGTACACCAATGAGATGTAGGTTTGGTCTTTTCACATAGTCCCAAATTTCTTGGAGGCTTTGTTCATTTCTTTTTATTCTTTTTTCTCTAAACTTCCCTTCTCGCTTCATTTCATTCATTTCGTCTTCCATCAGCAATGCCCTTTCTTCCAGTTGATCGCATCTGCTACTGAGGCTTCTGCAATCTTCGCGTAGTTCTCAAAACTTGGCTTTCAGCTCCATCAGCTCCTTTAAGCCCTTCTCTCCATTGGTTATTCTATTTATCCATTCTTCTAATTTTTTTCAAAGTTTTTAACTTCTTTGCTATTGTTTTGAATTTCCTCCCATAGCTCAGAGTAGTTTGATCATCTGAAGCCTTCTTCTCTCAACTGGTCAAAGTCATCCTCCATCCAGCTTTGTTCCGTTGCTGGTGAGGAATTGCGTTCCTTTGGAGGAGGAGAGGTGTTCTGCTTTTTAGAGTTTCCAGTTTTTCTGCTCTGTTTTTTCCCCATCTTTGTGGTTTTATCTACTTTTTGTCTT
>NW_026670104.1:0-1042 GCF_009828535.3 Hylobates moloch | reverse complement strand
TAACACATCATGCCAGAAAAAATAAAACTCACTCAGCCCTTACAAAACGTTTATTGATCACCTATCTAATCTTCTGCTGTGACTCCCAACAGATGTGCTATTATTAGGATTCATTTACAGTGTTTAACTGCTCTCTCACTCAAATAGAGAGTCTTGAACAGAGACATGGAAGGAATATGACATGGCTAGACCTTATTTGCTATGATCATTAATGATATTATTAATTTCTTAAAAAAAATGTGGAAAAGGCAAAATTTATATCATTAATTAAAAATCTTATCACCTATTATACACAAGGTATTATAAAAATTATTGTGATAATACAAACAATAATAATGGCTGATAACAATAAGCAACAAGCAGTTATAAAGTACATACTATTTGCCAGTCAATCTTCTATTTGTTTATATTTATTTACTCACTTAATATGTAGTCATGAACTACATATATTTATTCTTGTTGTTATTATAAGTGAAAGAGAAATGAAGTAATGTTCCCCACGTGAGGCTGAGATTTGAAATTAAGGTCTTACTTTAAAGTCCATGCTCTTTAAAAACTGACACATGGACCAATGGAACAGCATAAAGAACCCATAAATAAAACTGAATATATGCAGTCAACTAATTTTCAGCAAGGGCACAAAGAAGACACAATAGCAATATTATAGTCTTTTTAACAAATGGTGCTGGGAAAACTGGATGTCACAGCAAAAGAATGATATTGGACCCATATCTTACACCATACACAAAAATCCACTCAGAATGGGTAAAAGCTCAATGTAAGACCTGAAACTTTAAAATTACTAGGAGAATACCTAGGGAGAAAGCTCCTTGACATTGGCCTTGGCAAAAATTGTTTCAGATATCACACTAAAAGCTCTGGCTACAAAATCAAAAATAAGTAAATATTCTCACTCATAAGTGGGAATTGAACAATGAGAACACATGGACACAGGAAGGGGAATATCACACATCGGGGCCTGTTGTTGGGTGGGAGGAGGGGGGAGGGAGAGCATTAGGAGATATACCTAATGTTAAATGAC
>NW_026670103.1:0-1042 GCF_009828535.3 Hylobates moloch | reverse complement strand
ACTGTTGCAGGAGGCTAATATGTGTGAAGGGTTTGAGTCAGATATTTAAGGCACTAAAAATCCGAATCTACGTTGAAAATTAAAATACAAAACAGAATGTAGATTTCCCCTATAAGAGACGTTTTGCATGACCATTTAAAAATATATCAAAGAAATACATTTTGGGATAAAATACTTTGAATTCTCTTTTGTTTGTTTTTTGAAACAGAATCTCACTGTGTTACCCAGGTTGGAGTGCAGTGGCACCATCTCGGCTCACTACAACCTCCAACTCCAAGATTCAAGTGATTCTAGTGCCTCAGCGTCCCTTGTAGCTGGGATTACAGCTGTGCACCACCATGCCCAGCTAATTTTTGTATTTGTAGTAGAGACAGGGTTTCGTCATGTTGGCCAGGCTGGTCTTGAACTCCTGGCCTCCAGTGATCCACCCACCTCAGCCTCCCAAAGTGCTGGGATTACAGGTGTGAGCCACCATGCCCAGCCTTGAATTCTTTCAAGATCTGCTATCTGTCATGTGAGATGCTATACTAGAGTCAGGCTGGAATTTGGTATCTTATTGCTACCAAGAGTCCATTTGCCAGTCTTAAGATCTCTGTTTTAATGTTAATGCTGGTCAGTTGTGCCTGAATTCCAAAGGCAGGAGAATGTAATGAGGCATGTTTGATACCTCTTCCCATCATGGCCTGAATTAGTTTTTCAGATTTAGTTTGGAATCTCCTTGGCCAAGAGGAGGGATCCATTTAGTCAATTGCAGGGCTTAGAATTGTATTTTTGGTTTATAATTGAGAAGCTTAACAAGCTACAAAAATGATGCCCTGGTATGAAAGTAGTCAAAATATGTATTTTCCTGAAGCATTGATTTTAATCTCAGATCAATTGTGCATATTGTTACTTAATTTCCTCCTAGGATTTGGCAGTCGAAATGCTTATTTCAGCCCAGAACTTTTTCTAGCTTGCTTTAAATAAAACCTCTTGGTACTATCACAGCAGGTCTTCATTGTTCCGATACAGCTATCTGGATCAACTTCAATTATCATGTTTG
>NW_026670102.1:0-1043 GCF_009828535.3 Hylobates moloch | reverse complement strand
GGCTTTGCAGGCAGTTCTGAGTGTGGTATTCACTAGATACGGGATGGTGTGTGTTTATGTCTCCATGTATGTTTCGATTAGTGACAATGCCTGGGTTTCTGCTCGACTCAGAAGTCTCAGAGCCGGGCTCAGTGGCTCATGCCTGTAATGCCAGCGCTTTGGAAGGCTGAGGTGGGAGGATCACTTGAGCCCAGGCGTTGGAGACCAGCCTAGGTGACATAGTGAGACCCCAGTCTCTACAAAAAATTTTTAAAAATTAGCCAAGCTTAGTGACCCAAGCCTGTAGTCCCAGCTGCTTGAGAGGCTGAGGTGGGAAGATGGCTTGAACCCAGGAGGCTGAGACTGCAGTGAGCTGTGGTTGCACCGTTGCACGCCAGCCCAGCCAATAGAGTGAGACCCGGTCTCAAAAAAAAACAGCTTCTTAATCTTTTTTGGGTCAGAAGCTGAGAACCATATACCCACTATCCAGGAAAAAAAGCACTCTCCTGATCATTCTAGAGCACATCAACAATTTGCATTCAAATTACTCCCAATTTCAGGGAGGGGCTCTTTTTTGTTGTTTTTTATTTTTTTAGTTTGTTTATTTTTGAGACGGAGTCTCACTCTGTCACTCAGGCTGGAGTGCAGTGGCACGATCTCAGCTCACTGCAACCTCTGCCTCCCAGGTTCAAGCGATTCTCCTTC
Source organism: Hylobates moloch (assembly GCF_009828535.3). NCBI lineage: Eukaryota > Metazoa > Chordata > Mammalia > Primates > Hylobatidae > Hylobates > Hylobates moloch. Next base: position 359 of record NW_026670102.1, on the reverse strand, counting down.
TTCAGCCTCCTGGGTAGCTGGGACTACAGGCTCCCGCCACCATGCCTGGATCATTTTTTGTATTTTTAGTAGAGACAGGGTTTCACCGTGTTAGCCAGGATGGTCTCGATCTCCTGATCTCGTGATCCGCCCGCCTCGGCCTCCCAAAGTGCTAGGATTTCAGGCGTGAGGCACCATGCCTGGCCCCACGGAGGGAGTTTTTGGAGCCCCAGAAGCCCATCCACAAAGTCCTCTCAGGTCATAGTTCTCAAGTAGTGGTGTTATTAATTTTGCCTGCACACTGCACGCGATAACATATTCATCACACGTGCACACTCTCGGTGGAGGACACCTTGTGGGCATGGCATAGGACAAGTGCA
>NW_026670101.1:0-1043 GCF_009828535.3 Hylobates moloch | reverse complement strand
ATCTCTATGGCCTGGCTCTGGCCCTGCCTTGCACAGGCCATGCTCTGTCCTGCGTGTCCCAGCCTGGGCCCAGCCTTGGTCCTACCATATTCCTGGCCCCAGCCGTACCTTTGTTCTGGCCCTGACCCTGCCGTGCCCCTCTCCTGGCCCTTCCTTGGTCCTGCCCTGCCCTTCCATGCCCTGGCCATGCCCTCACCCTGCATTGGCCCTGCACTGGTCCTACCCCGCCCTGGCACTGCCTTGGCCCCGGCCCTGCCTTCTCCCTGACCTTGCCCTTGCCCTGCCCTGGCCTGACCCCAGGCCTACCGAGTCCATGAAATGGCCCTGGACCTGCCTTGCCATCATCTGTCCTGGCCCTCTATTGTCCCCACCATGCTCTGGTCCAGCGCTTGCCCTGGCTCTGTTGCTAGTCCTGCCACTGCTATGGCCCTGCCCTGTCTTTGGCCATGCCCTGTGCTACCCTAGTCCTGCCCTGCCTTGGGCTTGGCCCTACCATGGCCTTCTCCTACCCTGGCCTGGCCCTAGCCTGGCCTTTTCTACCCTGGCCTTGCCCTTCCCTGGTCTTGCCCTGCCCTGGCCTTGCCCTGCCCTGGCCTTGGCTTTGCCTTGTCCTGGTCCTGGTTCTGCCCTGGCCCTGCCCTTGCTCTGGATCCTCTCTGGTTCTGCCTTCTCCCTGGCTCTGCCCTTGCTCTGGCCCTGTCCCTGGCCCAGCCTTGACCCTGGCCCTGGCCCTAACAATCCCCAGGCCCCACACTGGCCATGCTTGGCCCTGGCCCCTCCTTTGACCCTGCCCTGGCCCTGCCTTGGCCCTGTGCTATCTTAGTCCTGCCCTGGCCCTGAACTCGCCCTGGCCCTACCCTCACCCTACACTGGCCCTGCCCTATCCTGGCCTTGCCCTGCCCTGGCCCTGCCTTTGGCCCGCCCTGGCTCTGGTTCTGCCCTGGCCTTGCCCTTGCCCTGGACCCTCACTGGCCATGTTTTTTCCATGGTCCTTCTCTGGCCTTGCCCTTGCCCTGTCCCCTTTCTGGTCCTGCCATGTTTCT
>NW_026670100.1:0-1043 GCF_009828535.3 Hylobates moloch | reverse complement strand
ATCTCTATGGCCTGGCTCTGGCCCTGCCTTGCACAGGCCATGCTCTGCCCTGCATGTCCCAGCCTGGGCCCAGCCTTGGTCCTACCATATTCCTGGCCCCAGCCGTACCTTTGTTCTGGCCCTGACCCTGCCATGGCCCTTTCCTGGCCCTTCCTTGGTCCTGCCCTGCCCTTCCATGCCCTGGCCATGCCCTCACCCTGCATTGGCCCTGCACTGGTCCTGCCGTGCCCTGGCACTGCCTTGGCCCCGGCCCTGCCTTCTCCCTGACCTTGCCCTTGCCCTGCCCTGGCCTGACCCCAGGCCTACCGAGTCCATGAAATGGCCCTGGACCTGCCTTGCCATCATCTGTCCTGGCCCTCTATTGTCCCCACCATGCTCTGGTCCAGCGCTTGCCCTGGCTCTGTTGCTAGTCCTGCCACTGCTATGGCCCTGCCCTGTCTTTGGCCATGCCCTGTGCTACCCTAGTCTTGCCCTGCCTTGGGCTTGGCCCTACCATGGCCTTCTCCTACCCTGGCCTGGCCCTAGCCTGGCCTTTTCTACCCTGGCCTTGCCCTTCCCTGGTCTTGCCCTGCCCTGGCCTTGCCCTGCCCTGGCCTTGGCTTTGCCTTGTCCTGGTCCTGGTTCTGCCCTGGCCCTGCCCTTGCTCTGGATCCTCTCTGGTTCGGCCTTCTCCCTGGCCCTGCCCTTGCTCTGGCCCTGTCCCTGGCCCAGCCTTGACCCTGGCCCTGGCCCTGACAATCCCCAGGCCCCACACTGGCCATGCTTGGCCCTGGCCCCTCCTTTGACCCTGCTCTGGCCCTGCCTTGGCCCTGTGCTATCTTAGTCCTGCCCTGGCCCTGAACTCGCCCTGGCCCTACCCTCACCCTACACTGGCCCTGACCTACCCTGGCCTTGCCCTGCCCTGGCCCTGCCTTTGGCCTGCCCTGGCTCTGGTTCTGCCCTGGCCTTGCCCTTGCCCTGGACCCTCACTGGCCATGTTTTTTCCATGGTCCTTCTCTGGCCTTGCCCTTGCCCTGTCCCCTTTCTGGTCCTGCCATGTTTCT
>NW_026670099.1:0-1043 GCF_009828535.3 Hylobates moloch | reverse complement strand
TCCATTCCATTCCATTCCATTCCATTCCACTACACTACACTGAACTCCACTCCATTCCTTTCCATCCCATCCCATTCCAGTGCATTCCACTCCACTCCAGTGCACTCCACTCCAATCCATCCCATTCCACTCCATTCCATTCCATTAATATATTTTGACAGGATCTCACTCTGTCACCCAGACTGCAGTGCAGTGACAGTATCTCAGCTCACATTTCATTTCACCTTTCCATTCCATTCCATTAGATTCCAATCCACTCCATTCCACTCTACGCCATTTCATTCCACTCCATTCCAATCCACTTCACTCGACTCCACTCGACACCATTTCATTCCATTCCAACCCATTCCATTCCACTCCATTCCATTCCTTTCTTTCGACAGGATTTCACTCTGTCACCCATTCTGTAGTGCAGTGGCACAATCTCAGCTCACATTTCATTACACCGTTTTATTGCATTGCATTGCATTGCATTGCATTGCATTGCATTGCATTCCATTCCATTCCATTCCGTTCCATTCCATTCCATTCCATTCCACTCCAGTCCACTCCATTCCACTGCATTCCACTCCAATCCACTGCACTCCACTCTCTTCCATTTCATCACATTCCATTCCACTCCATTCCAGTCCATTCCACTCCACTCTTCTCCACTCGAATCCACTCCATTCCATTCAACTCCACTACACTGCACTCCAGTCCCTTCCATTCCATCCCATCCCATTCCAGTCCATTCCACTCCACTCCACTCCACTAAAATCCATCCCATTCCACTCCATTCCATTCCATTCCTATCTTTCGAGAAAAACTCACTCTGTCACCCAGGCTGCAGTGCAGTGGCAGTATCTCAGCTCACATTTCATTTCACCATTCCATTCCATTCCATTTCATTAGACTCCACTCCACTCCACTCTACTCCCTTTCATTCCACTCTTTTCCACTCCACTCTGCTCCAATGCACTACACTCCATTCTATTCCATTCCATTCCATTCCAATCCATTCCATTCCATTCCATTCCATTCCATTCCATTCCATTCCATTC
>NW_026670098.1:0-1043 GCF_009828535.3 Hylobates moloch | reverse complement strand
TCCATTCCATTCCATTCCATTCCATTCCACTACACTACACTGAACTCCACTCCATTCCTTTCCATCCCATCCCATTCCAGTGCATTCCACTCCACTCCAGTGCACTCCACTCCAATCCATCCCATTCCACTCCATTCCATTCCATTAATATATTTTGACAGGATCTCACTCTGTCACCCAGACTGCAGTGCAGTGACAGTATCTCAGCTCGCATTTCATTTCACCTTTCCATTCCATTCCATTAGATTCCAATCCACTCCATTCCACTCTACGCCATTTCATTCCACTCCATTCCAATCCACTTCACTCGACTCCACTCGACACCATTTCATTCCATTCCAACCCATTCCATTCCACTCCATTCCATTCCTTTCTTTCGACAGGATTTCACTCTGTCACCCATTCTGTAGTGCAGTGGCACAATCTCAGCTCACATTTCATTACACCGTTTTATTGCATTGCATTGCATTGCATTGCATTGCATTGCATTGCATTCCATTCCATTCCATTCCATTCCATTCCATTCCATTCCATTCCACTCCAGTCCACTCCATTCCACTGCATTCCACTCCAATCCACTGCACTCCACTCTCTTCCATTCCATCACATTCCATTCCACTCCATTCCAGTCCATTCCACTCCACTCTTCTCCACTCGAATCCACTCCATTCCATTCAACTCCACTACACTGCACTCCAGTCCCTTCCATTCCATCCCATCCCATTCCAGTCCATTCCACTCCACTCCACTCCACTAAAATCCATCCCATTCCACTCCATTCCATTCCATTCCTATCTTTCGAGAAAAACTCACTCTGTCACCCAGGCTGCAGTGCAGTGGCAGTATCTCAGCTCACATTTCATTTCACCATTCCATTCCATTCCATTTCATTAGACTCCACTCCACTCCACTCTACTCCCTTTCATTCCACTCTTTTCCACTCCACTCTGCTCCAATGCACTACACTCCATTCTATTCCATTCCATTCCATTCCAATCCATTCCATTCCATTCCATTCCATTCCATTCCATTCCATTCCATTC
>NW_026670097.1:0-1043 GCF_009828535.3 Hylobates moloch | reverse complement strand
CCTGAATGGTATTGCCTAGGTTTTCTTGTAGGATTTTAATGGTTTTAGGTCTAACATTTAAGTCTTTAATCCATCTTGAATTAATTTTTGTATAAGGTGTAAGGAAGGGATCCAGTTGCAGCTTTCTACATATGGCTAGCCAGTTTTCCCAGCACCATTTATTAAATAGGGAATCCTTTCCCCATTTCTTGTTTTTGTCAGGTTTGTCAAAGATCAAATAGTTGTAGATATGCGGCATCATTTCTGAGGGCTCTGTTCTGTTCCATTGATCTATATCTCTGTTGTGGTACCAGTACCATGCTGTTTTGGTTACTGTAGCCTTGTAGTATAGTTTGAAGTCAGGTAGCGTGATGCCTCCAGCTTTGTTCTTTTGGCTTAGGATTGACTTGGCGATGCGGGCACAAGACAGGGATGCCCTCTCTCACCGCTCCTATTCAACATAGTGCTGGAAGTTCTGGCCAGAGCAATCAGGCAGGAGAAGGAAATAAAGGGTATTCAATTAGGAAAAGAGGAAGTCAAACTGTCCCTGTTTGCAGATGACATGATTGTATATCTAGAAAATCCCATTGTCTCAGCCCAAAATCTCCTTAAGCTGATTAGCAACTTCAGCAAAGTCTCAGGATACAAAATCAATGTACAAAAATCACAAGCATTCTTGTACACCAATAACAGACAAACAGAGAGCCAAATCATGAGTGAACTCCCATTCACAATTGCTTCAAAGTGAATAAAATACCTAGGAATCCAACTTACAAGGGATGTGAAGGACCTCTTCAAGGAGAACTACAAACCACTGCTCAATGAAATCAAAGAGGATACAAACAAATGGAAGAACATTCCATGCTCATGGGTTGGAAGAATCAATATCGTGAAAATGGCCATACTGCCCAAAGTAATTTATAGATTCAATGCCATCCCCATCAAGCTACCAATGACTTTCTTCACAGAATTGGAAAAAACTACTTTAAAGTTCATATGGAATCTTCATGTGTTTTTTGGCTGCATAAATGTCTTCTTTTGAGAAGTGTCTGTTCATGTCCTTT
>NW_026670096.1:0-1043 GCF_009828535.3 Hylobates moloch | reverse complement strand
TATGCCATAAGAGGCCATGGTGGAGTCAGACCAGATGTGTAGGTCCCGGGGGTGGAACTGGGCAGAGAAAACCTCCCAGTTAAGACTTTGGGGATTGCCAGCGTTTGGGCAGTCTTCCATAGCCAGCCGGTCCCATGTAGGGCTTCAGAGTAAGATCCATCAGGTTGTGAAGGCACCCCAGCCCTCAGTGTGAAGTGTTGAGACCAGAGGTCTTTTGAGAAGAAGGAATGGCAGGCTGAGCTCCCGTGTGGAAGCAAAGGTTAGGTGGAGGCCCCAGGGTTGGGAAGCTGCACCCTTCCTCCAGTATATGAGCTGGACAGGCTGGCTCGGGTTAAAGTTTTTTCAGAGGTGTTATGAAGGGCTCTGTAGAAGTTACCAGGGCAGGCCACCACCTGGAACCTGGATATTTTTACTCTTGGGCTGCATATTGTCATCAGCAGGATCTCATTTCTGGATGGGGAATCTTATTGAGAAATAAAAAAAAACTTATTGGCTGATGAAAGCTGAGTAGGCTTCAGTACCAGATTCGACTCTAATTCTGTCTGCATCAGCGTGAATGGATAGGATGGATGTTATGGGTGGAAATTTGGGACACCTTCCCAGTCTAGTGTGACTAACCATCGTGGGGTGAGAAGGGAGAGGCCAGAAACCAGGAACAAGACCACAGGCGTCAGCCAACCACAGGCTGAGTAGGGGTGTGGTCTGGTCCATAAGACTTGAGATTGGAAGGGAGTTGTAGCAGGGCATCTCTTCAAAACAGTGAGTATAGTGATGGGAAATCTTGAAGTTAGCACCATTCGGCAATCAGAGGGAGCCACTCAGCAGGCTCAGACCAAGCTTTCACCCTGCCAAGGGGACAGAGCTGGCTAAGTCCCTATACCCATGAGGTTACAGCTGGAAATACACAGCATATTCAAAGGGATCCTGGAGATGGATTTGTTAAAGGGACTGTTGACAGGGTGGGTAGCGTTAAGGGAACCAAGCGGTGGCGGGGCAGGGAAGGGGGGTGGAGCACTCAGGGACTGGCAATAACAGGAGAAGCA
>NW_026670095.1:0-1043 GCF_009828535.3 Hylobates moloch | reverse complement strand
GTTTGTGCTCTTGTGAGAGGTAGCAGGAAACAAGCCCAGAGTCGGGGGAATTGCCCCAGGTCACCCACAGGCCAGCACTCAGGACTCAGCAGCAGCACTGGGCTTCAAGCCACCAGCCATCCTCTCCAGATGCTGCTCCCTCAACAGGAGAGCAGAAGGTTCCATTCCACCCCTACCATGAGTACCTCTTCTCAGAGTGAAGCTCACTAACTTCTCAGAGTGAGGCTCACTAATGTTCACTAACTGAGCCTTGAAGCACGCTTAGGGGAGGCAAGAAGGAGGAGCGCCAGGCTCTGAGTCCTGGGGAGAAGGTGGCACCGAGCACTGTTTCTGCACTAAATGCACATGAATCAACCTGTCACTTCCTCTAGCTCAGGACTGGTCCCTGTCCCTGTCCCTGTCACTTATTTTTTTTTTTTTAAGACGGAGTTTAACTCTTTTTGCCCAGGCTGGAGTGCAGTGGCGTGACCTTGGCTCACTGCAACCTCCACCTCCTGGGTTCAAGTGATTCTCCTGCTTCAGCTTCCCGAGTAGCTGGGATTACAGGCCCTCACCACCATGCCTGGGTTAATTTTTGTATTTTTAGTACAGATGGGGTTTCACCATGTGGGCCAGGCTGACCTCGAACTCCTGACCTCAGGTGATCCACCCACCTCGGCCTCCCAAAGTGCTGGGATTACAGAAGTGAGCCACCATGCCCGACCACCCCTGTCATCTTTAAACAGCATTGTCCACAGCTCAGTCTGCAGGGCCAGGGCATGGCCTCTCTCCATGTTCCTGTGAAGAGCCTTCATTGGAATCATCCCGGCCCATACAGCTTGAACGTGCTGTCCGGCTAGCCCCTCCACTAGGGCAGCAAGGAGAAAGAAGCTTTTTAATTTATTTTAAGTTAAAACAACAGGAACTCAACTAAATGGCAAGGAAACAAATCCGGACAGTCTCCCACTTACGATGTTTCCATTTACAATTTTTCAACTTTATGATGATATGAAAGTGACATGCATTCAGTAGAAACCATACTTCCATACCCATACAACCATCCT
>NW_026670094.1:0-1043 GCF_009828535.3 Hylobates moloch | reverse complement strand
AAGAAACCTGCCATAAACAAACAATGGAGGCAGGATTCCATATTTAATAAATGGTGCTGGGAGAACTGGCTAGCCATATGCAGAAAATTGAAACGGGACCCCTCCCTTACACCTTATATACAAAAATTCACTGAAGATAAATTAAAGATTTAAATGTAAAACCCAAAACTATAAAAACCCTAGAAGAAAATCTAGGTAATGCTATTCAGGACACAGGCATGGGCAAAGATTTCATGACAAAAATTCCAAAAGCAATTGTAACAAAAACGAAAATTGACAAATGGGATCTAATTAAACTAAAGAGCTTCTGCACAGCAAAACAAACCATCATAGGTTTGAAAAGACAACCTACAGAATGGGAGAACATTTCTGCAATCTATCTATCTGACAAAGGTCTAATATGCAGAGTCTACAAGGAACTTGAATTTACAAGAAAAGAAAAAACATTAAAAAGTAGGCAAAGAACATGAACAGACACTTCTCAAAAGAAGACATTTATGTGGCCAACAAATATATGAAGAAGAGCTCAACATCACTGATTATTAGACAAATGCAAATGAAAACCACAATGAGATACCATCTCATACCTGTCAGAAAGGTGATTATTAAAAAGTCCAGAAAGTACTGATGCTGGCAAGGTTGTGGATAGAAAAGGACACTTTTATACTGCTGGTCAGAACGTACATTAGTTCAACCACTGTGGAAGACAGTGTAGCAATTCCTCAAAGATATAGAGGCAGAAATACCATTTGACCTTACAATTCTGTTACTGAGTATATACCCAAAGAAATATAAATTATTCGATTATAAAGATACTTGCACGCATATGTTCATTGCAGAAGTATTCACAATAGCAAAGATATAAAATCAACCCAAATGTCCATCGGTGATAGACTAGATAAAGAAAATGTGGTACATATACACCATGGAATACTATGCAACCATAAAAAGGAAGAAGATTATGTTCTTTGCAGGGACATGAATGGAGCTGGAAACTGTTACCCTCAACAAACTAACACAGGAACAGAAAATCAAACACTACA
>NW_026670093.1:0-1043 GCF_009828535.3 Hylobates moloch | reverse complement strand
CATAAACAGTATGTATCTCCTTTTTAATAAACAGAGCTGGGGCCGGGTGCGGTGGCTCACGCCTGTAATCCCAGCACTTTAGGAAGCCGAGGTGGGCGGATCACGAGGTCAGGAGATGGAGAGCATCCTGGCTAACAAATGAAACCTCGTCTCTACTAAAAATACAAAAAAAAAAAAAAAACTGCCCGGGCATGGTGATGGGCGCCTGTAGTCCCAGCTACTTGGGAGGCTGAGGCAGGAAAATGGCGTGAACCTGGGAGGCAGAGCTTGCAGTGAGCCAAGATCACACCACTGCTCTCCAGCCTGGGCAACAGAGCGAGAGTCCATCTCAAAAAAATAAATAAAAATAAATAAATAAATAAATAAACAGAGCTACAAATATTCTAAGCAAAATATTACATGAATGAAGCCACTTATGAAAACACAGCAGATCAATACTAAATGGAATACACACCAAAATCCAAGGTCCTTACCATTCAAAATAAATCATGTAAGTCATCCCATTAGCAGAAAAATACAGGAGAAAATAGTAAGATCATTCAGCTGAAAAGTTTTTTAAAGCATTTAATAAAATTTAAAATTGAACCACAAACACACAAAAAAAAACTTGAGTAAAATATAAAAAGAGGACGGGCCAGGTGCAGTGGCTCACACCTGTAATCCCAGCACTTTGGGAGGCCGAGGTGGGCGGATCACCTGAGGTCAGGAGTTCGAGACCAGCCTGACCAACATGGAGAAACCCTGTCTCTACTAAAAATACAAAACTAGCTGGGCGTTGTGGCACATGCCTGTAATCCCAGCTACTCGGGAGGCTGAGGCAGGAGAATCGCTTGAACCCGGGAGGCAGAGGTTACAGTGAGCTGAGATCGAGCCATTGCACTCCAGCCAGGGCGACAAGAGCGAGACTCCATCTCAAAAAAAAAAAAAAAAAGCAACTTCCTTAATTTGATGAAATCTGATAAAGTTTAATACTAGCCAATAACAAATAACATAATCAACAGAGAATTATGGGAAGCTTTTTCCCCCAGTGCAGGACCAGACGA
>NW_026670092.1:960-1043 GCF_009828535.3 Hylobates moloch | reverse complement strand
AAAGTTGAAATGAAGGAAAAAATGTTAAGGGCAGCCAGAGAGAAAGGCCGGGTTACCCACAAAGGGAAGCCCATCAGACTAAC
>NW_026670092.1:472-860 GCF_009828535.3 Hylobates moloch | reverse complement strand
GCTGATCTCTCGGTAGAAACTCTACAAGCCAGAAGAGAGTGGGGGCCTATATTCAACATTCTTAAAGAAAAGAATATTCAACCCAGAATTTCTTATCCAGCCAAACTAAGCTTCATAAGTGAAGGAGAAATAAAATACTTTACAGACAAGCAAATGCTGAGTGATTTTGTCACCACCAGGCCTGCCCTAAAAGAGCTCCTGAAAGAAGCACTAAACTTGTAAAGGAACAACCAGTACCAGCCCCTGCAAAAACCTGCCAAATTGTAAAGACCATCGAGGCTAGGAAGAAACTGCATCAACTAATGAGCAAAATAACCAACTAGCATCATAATGACAGGATCAGATTCACACATAACAATATTAACTTTAAATGTAAATGGGCTAAATG
>NW_026670092.1:0-372 GCF_009828535.3 Hylobates moloch | reverse complement strand
AGTTGAAATGAAGGAAAAAATGTTAAGGGCAGCCAGAGAGAAAGGTCGGGTTACCCACAAAGGGAAGCCCATCAGATTAATAGCTGATCTCTCGGCAGAAACTCTACAAGCCAGAAGAGAGTGGGGGCCCATATTCAACATTCTTAAAGAAAAGAATTTTCAACCCAGAATTTCTTATCCAGCCAAACTAAGCTTCATAAGTGAAGGAGAAATAAAATACTTTACAGACAAGCAAATGCTGAGTGATTTTGTCACCACCAGGCCTGCCCTAAAAGAGCTCCTGAAGGAAGCACTAAACATGGAAAGGAACAACTGGTACCAGCCCCTGCAAAAACATGCCAAATTGTAAAGACCATCGAGGCTAGGAAGAAA
>NW_026670091.1:0-1043 GCF_009828535.3 Hylobates moloch | reverse complement strand
ATTTTGTATCCTGAGACTTTGCTGAAGTTGCTAATCAGCTTAAGGAGATTTTGGGCTGAGACAATGGGGTTTTCTAGATATACAATCATGTCATCTGCAAACAGGGACAATTTGACTTCCTCTTTTCCTAATTGAATACCCTTTATTTCCTTCTCCTGCCTGATTGCTCTGGCCAGAACTTCCAGCACTATGTTGAATAGGGGCAGTGAGAGAGGGCATCCCTGTCTTGTGCCAGTTTTCAGAGGGAATGCTTCCAGTTTTTGCCCACTCAGTATGATATTGGCTGTGGGTTTGTCGTTGATAGCTCTTATTATTTTGAGATACGTCCCATCAATACCTAATTTATTGAGAGTTTTTAGCATGAAGGGTTGTTGAATTTTGTCAAAGGCCTTTTCTGCATCTATTGAGATAATCATGTGGTTTTTGTCTTTGGTTCTGTTTATATGCTGGATTACATTTCTTGATTTGCGTATGTTGAACCAGTCTTGCATCCCAGGGATGAAGCCCACTTGATTATGGTAGATAAGCTTTTTGATGTGCTGCTGAATTCGGTTTGCCAGTATTTTATTGAGGTTTCTTGCATCAATGTTCATCAAGGATATTGTTCTGAAATTCTCTTTTTTGGTTATGTCTCTGCCAGGCTTTGGTATCAGGACGATGCTGGCTTCATAAAATGTGTTAGGGAGGATTCCCTCTTTTTCTATCGATTGGAATAGTTTCAGAAGGAATGGTACCAGTTCTTCCTTGTACTTCTGGTAGAATTCAGCTGTGAATCCATCAGGTCCTGGACTCTTTTTGGTTGGTAAGCTATTGATTATTGCCACAATTTCAGAACCTGTTATTCGTCTATTCAGAGATTCAACTTCTTCCTGATTTAGTCTTGGGAGGGTGTATTTGTCAAGGAATTTATCCATTTCTTCTAGATTTTCTAGTTTATTTGCATAGAGGTGTTTGTAGTATTCTGTGATGGTAGATTGTATTTCTGTGGAATCGGTAGTGATATCCCCTTTTTCGTTTTTTATTGCATCTATTTGATTCTTCTC
>NW_026670090.1:0-1043 GCF_009828535.3 Hylobates moloch | reverse complement strand
ACAGTTCCTGATAGACCCATGACTAACCATTTTTTCCCTTTTTATCCGCCCAGAGCAGAAGAACTTGATATATCTAACCTCTTTTTTTTTTCTTTTTGAGATGGAGTTTCATTCTTGTTGCCAGGGCTGGAATGCAATGGTGTGATCTCGGATCACCATAACCTCTGCCTCGCAGGTTCAAGTGATTCTCCTGCCTCAGCCTCCCCAGTAGCTGGGATTACAGGTGCCTGCCACCACGGCGGCTATTTTTTGTACTTTTAGTAGAGACAGGGTTTCACCATGTTGGCCAGGCTGGTCTTGAACTCCTGACCGCAGGTGATCCACCCGCCTTGGCATCCCAAAGCGCTGGGATTACAGGAATGAGCCACCAGGCCCGGCGCCTAACCATTTTTGAAAAGTCAGGGTATTCCCTTTTTTTCCAAGGCACAAACTGACAAATGGCTGAAGGCTCTTTTGGGGAAGGGCTGGGCACTACTATATGTACTGTGTGGACGGGTCTCTTGTGCTGTAGATATCACACCAGATGGCAAGTCAGGACTCCTGTGCTGCTCCGTTTCTGGCCTCAGTTGCCTCACTTGTCAAAGGAGGATGTTTCCAGACATACTCTTTGGGTCCCTCGGGATTGGCCTGGATGCTTCTGGGTCCTGGGAGTGGGGGCGGGTCATCCTCCTCTTTCAGCTGGAACATCTCTGCCTTTATCTGTTTTATGTATGGGGCTTCCACTTAAGATTTCATATGAGGAAAAAATTCTCAGCTAAAAAGCCATCTGCAGAGCTGGGGAACTACACGATCTTATTCAGTCTTAAAAACGTGGGCAAATGTAACCCCTCCTGGGCCTGAGCTTCTGATCTCTAAAAAGGGATAATAGTATTGACTTCCTAGGTGCTTGTACAGATGGAGAGTTTAGAGAAGTCTTCAGGCATGCTGTAATTCTTAGAAAACCTGCAAGAGAGGAGCTGGTGAACAATCTGGAGGGGGCTGTGTAAGCAAACTGAGCCACTGTCTTTTCAGGGAGACCTAGGACAGGCCTGTCACGCTGTGTA
>NW_026670089.1:0-1043 GCF_009828535.3 Hylobates moloch | reverse complement strand
GGCAACAGAGTGAGACTCCATCTCAAAAAAACAAACAAAAAAAAAAAAAAACAGTTTCATTTATCTATTTTCTTTTTTACTTTGCCTCTGCATTCTTTTTTTAGTGGTTACTCTACAGATTGCAGTATAAATGCTTACCATAGAGTTAATCTTGTCAGGCACAGTGGCTCATACTTGTGATCCTTGTAATCCTAGCACTTTGGGAGGTCGAGGCAGGATTGCTTAAGCCCAAGAGTTTGAGACCAGCCTGAGCAACATAGCAAGACCCCCATCTGAACAAAAAAAAAAAAATTAAAAAACTAGCTGGGCAGGGTGGTGAGCACCCTATTCCTAGCTACTTGGGAGGCTGAGGCAGGTGAGGCAGGAGGATTGCTTGAGCCCAGGAGTTCGAGGCTGCAATGAGCTGTGATCCTACCACTGCACTCCAGCCTGGGCAACAGAGCAAGACCCTGTCTCAAGGGGAAAAAAAAAAAAAATAGTTAATCTTGTACCATTTCCTGTTAAATGTAAAAACTTTGCAACCACATAGAAGCATTTCTTTCCTCCTCCCTCTCCCTCATCCTTTAAGGCAGGGTTTCTCAACCTCGGCACTACTGCCATTTTGTGTGTGGGGACTGTTCAAGCACTGCAGGATGTTGGGTAGCCCACCCACCAGACGCCAGTGACATAGCTCCTCCTCAGGTGACAGAAAATGTCTCCAGATATTACCAGATGTCCCCTGGGGGCAGAAGCACCACAGGTGTGAGAACTCTCACTCTGAGGTATAGGTGTCCTGGGTGTTTCATCTGCCCTTGTTTTATTTTTTATTCATTTATTTATTTGAGACAGAGTTTTGCTCTATTTTATTTTTTTTTAAGACAGAGTTTCGCTCTGTCGCCCACACTGGAGTGCAGTGGTGCAATCTCAGCTCACCGCAACCTCCGCCTCCCAGGTGCAAGCTATTCTCCCGCCTCAGCCTCCTGAGTAGCTGGGATTACAGGCACCTGCCACCATGCCCGGCTAATTTTTTGTATTTTTTTTTTTTTTTTTTTTTTTTTTTTTTT
>NW_026670088.1:0-1044 GCF_009828535.3 Hylobates moloch | reverse complement strand
TGCGGGCTGTCTCCCACCTGACGTGGTTCAAGGAGAGAAAAGAATTAACTTCATGGGAGATCTCTGGCTGACACGATGGCAGAGGCTTGACAGAGGCTTCGAGGACTCAGATGTGGGGAACGTCTCTACCTCAGTGCCAACGCCAGTGCCCTCCTCGTCCCTGGATGGAGCCTCCTCCTCTGACAGAATGTCTTAAAAACTATCCATTTTACTCAATGACACACATGTGTCTTCTCACAGTGATCTTGTCACCTTAAGGGGTCAACAGCCTTCACACTCACTCTAACGTCATCCCAGAAAAGAGACACCAGGAACATTGCAAAAACACCCCAGTGTCACAGCGTCCACCCCGAGAATGTGCCTGGCTCAGCCTCAGGCTCAGAGCCCTCTGCATGTGGCAGTCCAAGAATTTGGGGCAGGTCAGTGACCATTTCTCCATCTTTGCCTCAGCTCTCCATCCACTCGGTGGCAGTCCCAGAGCTGAGCAGGTTGCAGCTTCCGGGCAATGGCTCTTACCCCGAGCCCCCAGCCCTGCTACTTCCAAGGCATATAATATCGCTCGGTCTCTTCGAATCTCGATTTCCCCACCTGTGAAATGGGGCCGCTGAATCTCGATTTCCCCACCTGTGAAATGGGGCTGCTATTAACAAGGTAAGCTATAAAGCCCCACATGAACATGAGCTGTGAACATTTGTATTATTCATAGAGTCATAATGTGCCTACGAGAGAAGTAAAAAAGAAGTCCCACCTCCCTGGTCTGTTCATCACAAGTCAGCTGACCCTCAGTAACTCGACCCAACGCAGATGCAGAGGCTCTCGCTGCTTACCGAGTTTAATTCATAAGGTCTGGTAGGAAGAAAGTGAATTTATTAACCAAACTAGTGAAGGGGAAGCAGCCAGATTTCTACTTAAAGTAGCTGCTTTGGCCGGGCGCAGTGGCTCACGCCTGTAATCCCAGCACTTTGGGAGGCCGAGGTGGGCGGATCACGAGGTCAGGAGATCGAGACCACGATGAAACCCCGTCTCTATTAAAAATACAAAAAA
>NW_026670087.1:0-1044 GCF_009828535.3 Hylobates moloch | reverse complement strand
TTATTTAAAACTCACACATTTAATACTGAAAACAAATGTAGGAACATTTCAAGTACTTCATTCCTTTGAGGATTACAGCAAGTTGTGGAAAGTAGTCTCTCAATTACAGGTTGTGAATTTAGGTTGAAAATGTCTTTTTTTTAAATCAATTCCTAGAGATGGTAGATTGAGTAAAATGCTTCAGCATATTTTCTGTCTCTAAAGCAAAATAATTCATTCTGTGTAAGTGTGTGATACAAAGCTAAGTGTATGTTGTGCTTTTGACTGTTATAACAGCTATTTATCACCCCTTGGAGAGGAAAGACAAAGTGTTTCCTTCAACAACATTCACTTAGAAAATGCAGCAGAATTTTCTTCCATAGAAACACAAAGAACATAGGATTTATCAACTTAGTCTTCATTAATAATTATGGTTTATATTTAAAGGAGCCATTATTTAGCTATTTCACAGAAAATTTTATTCAGTTAGCTCTAAGGATTTTAGGAAATTTTCATCCATTGATAGTAGAAAATTAGGATACTTGATTTACTCTTGCTAATAACTGTTTTCATTTTTTAAATTAAGATTTTCTATCCAAATCTTGGTAATTATACATGTCAAGCAGCTTCAACAGCACCAGAAATTAGACATATTGTCTAAAAGCCTGAAATATCCTGGGCAGATATTTTTTTGTTGTTGTTATTTAAAACTCAAACACATAACACAAAAACAAAACATGGGGAAAGCTCAAGCACTTTATTACTTATTGTCCTGCTTATCATAGGAGACAAGAGGCATCCCCTTACAGGTTAGGGTCATATTTCCAAGACCATGATAACATTTCATCTTTCATTTCCCAGTAATATCTGAGCAATGTGTTTTTAACTTCATAGCGATATGCCTACAACGGCCCAGTGTTATTCTTTCTTCATATGAGAGAACAATTCTACAAGATTAATATGACATTGTCTTAAAATATCACCCTTATATTTTATTATATAACACATTAATAATAATACGTAAGGTATCTAGTATATAATTTTATTATATATTTAAATTATATA
>NW_026670086.1:149-1044 GCF_009828535.3 Hylobates moloch | reverse complement strand
GCCTCGGCCTCCCAAAGTGCTGGGATTACAAGCGTGAGCCACCGCGCCCAGCCCAGAAGAGTAACAGTTCTTATTCAAGCTATTGATAAGAAACTGCAAGGAGCAGGTATATGAGCAACAAAGTATCAAACGATAGGCGTACAAACTTAAAAGAGAAAACAAGAACTCATACCAGGACAATGTAATTGTAGCCTGTGGCTTCACCCTCCTCCCTGGCAGCCCCATCACTCTCTTGAGGGTAACTCTGAGATGCTCCTTGAAACATGGACCTTGTTACACAGTCATCTGTGCTGTGTCTGTCCCTCATAGGAGACTGCACACAAGGGATCTCCCGCGTTCATTTTATATTCCCTAATGGTCTAACATAGCAGGTGCTCAGTAAATAAGTATTGTTGAATTTAGGTTGAAATTGATCCTGGGGGAGCCTCGAGTGGATGAAAGAACTGGCTGGCTTTATAATCCCTGGGTGGATCAAGATTCTGGGTAAATACCCTCTTTCCATCTGACTCAGGAACACCAGGTATTATAGGACTGGCTTGAATTCAGAGGCTTGAAATCTATGCTAGTAGGTTTCTATAAACTAGGTTACCATTCTATCTTTAAAGGCAGTGTAAGAGTTAGCCACCTTGCTGCCGGATGCACACAGATATATATGGGTCACATCCAAAGTTCTTTTTGTCTGTGCTGACAGCAGATTCTCCCAGTTAGAATAAGTGGATTTGTGATGACACATTCTGAAGCTTTAAAGAGTTCAAACCAAACATCTATGTCCTCTCCATTTATCTTGAAACAGCCAAGTTAAAAAAGATGAAATCCCGTTAGTGAGTTCTAAACCTGACGTTCCACTTTGACTTTTTTTTTTTTTTTTTGAGACAGAGTCTCGCTCTGTCACCCA
>NW_026670085.1:0-1044 GCF_009828535.3 Hylobates moloch | reverse complement strand
AGTTTGTGAGTTGTAAAATTGCCTAGGGATCAATTTTGGGAGGACTCTGAGGAAACCAGGTTGGCAGTGAATAGTGGTGATGAAGTGGCACACACTTCAGCAGAGAGAACACACAATTAATGGACATTATTCAATTCTGGCAGAAACAGTCACTTAGATAAGCATCTAAACTCTACTCTCAAGTCCAGAATGTCTTGATGGGCAGGTGGGAGATAAGGAGCTTATAAACAGTGAATTCAAATTGGATTTTGAGTTTACTAGTCTCTTCTCTACCCCTACCCAGGAAAAGTAAATGAAGTTTTCAGTGAATGGCTCTATCTTTTGCTCTTTCCTCTTTTTGGCCAAATCCCAAATGATAAATGGAATTTGCCACGTGGGTGAGAGATGAGACTGAAGCGATTATCAACTGTGCTGGTTCGCAGTTAGAATTGTGCATGACAGTAACCTGGGGAAATTACAAGCAAATCTCTAAGTCTAGGATAGCCCCTGAAGATTTTAATACAGTAAATCTAATATTTACTATTAAATATTACTGGACATGTATGTTTTAAAATATTTCCTTGACGCTGGGCATGGTGGTGCCTCTAGCCAGAGCGACAGAATAAGACACTGTCTCCAACAACAACAACAACAACAACAACAACAATAAAAAATTTCTTGAGACACTGATACGCTGCTGGTTAAGAACCACTGAATAAATAAGTGTAATATAAATTCCCATATCTCAAACACGTAAAAAATCTCTAGAAGAGTTGGATGATAGATGCTGCTTCCTTTAAATTTCTCCTTTCCAATAATATTAGCCTGACCCTTATCTGTCTCTACCTCTGTGGTTGGGAAGTTAAAAAGACTATTATTTGCAGTATCTATCAGCGTAAGAATAACACCTTTTCTTTGCCACCGTCACTTATTCGCTGCCATTCATAGGGTCGTTAGAAATTTGCTATTGTGGACTCTTAATAAGTAGAGACTGACTCTTTCAGGACTTTGAGTCTCTTTGTTATCATTCTGGTGATTAGGTCAATACATCATTATTAAAAGCAG
>NW_026670084.1:0-1044 GCF_009828535.3 Hylobates moloch | reverse complement strand
AGTTTGTGAGTTGTAAAATTGCCTAGGGATCAATTTTGGGAGGACTCTGAGGAAACCAGGTTGGCAGTGAATAGTGGTGATGAAGTGGCACACACTTCAGCAGAGAGAACACACAATTAATGGACATTATTCAATTCTGGCAGAAACAGTCACTTAGATAAGCATCTAAACTCTACTCTCAAGTCCAGAATGTCTTGATGGGCAGGTGGGAGATAAGGAGCTTATAAACAGTGAATTCAAATTGGATTTTGAGTTTACTAGTCTCTTCTCTACCCCTACCCAGGAAAAGTAAATGAAGTTTTCAGTGAATGGCTCTATCTTTTGCTCTTTCCTCTTTTTGGCCAAATCCCAAATGATAAATGGAATTTGCCACGTGGGTGAGAGATGAGACTGAAGCGATTATCAACTGTGCTGGTTCGCAGTTAGAATTGTGCATGACAGTAACCTGGGGAAATTACAAGCAAATCTCTAAGTCTAGGATAGCCCCTGAAGATTTTAATACAGTAAATCTAATATTTACTATTAAATATTACTGGACATGTATGTTTTAAAATATTTCCTTGACGCTGGGCATGGTGGTGCCTCTAGCCAGAGCGACAGAATAAGACACTGTCTCCAACAACAACAACAACAACAACAACAACAATAAAAAATTTCTTGAGACACTGATACGCTGCTGGTTAAGAACCACTGAATAAATAAGTGTAATATAAATTCCCATATCTCAAACACGTAAAAAATCTCTAGAAGAGTTGGATGATAGATGCTGCTTCCTTTAAATTTCTCCTTTCCAATAATATTAGCCTGACTTTTACCTGTCTCTACCTCTGTGGTTGGGAAGTTAAAAAGACTATTATTTGCAGTATCTATCAGCGTAAGAATAACACCTTTTCTTTGCCACCGTCACTTATTCGCTGCCATTCATAGGGTCGTTAGAAATTTGCTATTGTGGACTCTTAATAAGTAGAGACTGACTCTTTCAGGACTTTGAGTCTCTTTGTTATCATTCTGGTGATTAGGTCAATACATCATTATTAAAAGCAG
>NW_026670083.1:0-1044 GCF_009828535.3 Hylobates moloch | reverse complement strand
AAAAAAAAAAACACAACAAAATTTAGCTGGGCGTGGTGGTGCCTACCTGTGGTCCCAGCTACCCTGGAGGCTGAGGCAGGAGGATTGCTTGAGCCTAGGAGTTCAGAGGCTGCAGTGAGCTAGAATCACACCGCTGCACTCCTACCTGGGTGACAAGGCAAGATCCTTTCTCTAGAAGAAAAAAAAATCTAAATAAATTGTCTTTTCAAGCAGATGTCTTGGGGAGTCCACTTTCACAAAAGTGCTACTATGGGAAAAGTATTTTTGGAACCTTTGTTTTAGAACTGCCTTCAGGATTGGTTTATGAAACATTAAGAAAATTGTCTAACATCACATTTTGTTTTAGATGGTAGTTGCTTGAGCTCAGCACTGTTGACACTTGGGGCCAGACAGTTCTTTGTTGTTGGGGCTGTCTTGTTTTTTTTTGTTTTTTTTTAAATGGACAGAGTCTTGCTCTATTGCCCAGGCTGGAGTGCAGTGGTGCGATCATGGCTCACTGCAGCCTTAAATTCCTGGCCTCAGGCAATCTTCCCACTTCGTCATCTCATCTAGCTGGGGATTACAGGTGCACGCCTCTATCCCTGGCTAAGTTATTTTTTTGTAGAAATGGAGGGGGGCCGGGGGGGGGGGTCTCGCTGTGTTGCTCAGGCTGGTCTTGAACTTCTGCCCTCAAGCTGTCTTCCCACTTTGGTCTCCCAAAGTGATGGGATTACAGGTGTGAGTCACTGCACCTGGCCACAAGGCTGTAAGGTATTACAGCAAAATTAGCAAAGAATTAAGGCACACATGGGGCAGTGTTCAAGTGAAGCCTGGTATAGGCTTCCGGGAGTCCCCAGCAGAGCCACACAGGTGCACTAATTCTCTGGCAACCATGATGATGATGTGTGTGAAATGTTGCCAACCAGGGAAGCTTGGTAGGAGCTCAGTGCCTGGGTTTGTATTAGGAGCAGGTCACATAAGCAGCCTTTGCTTGGCATATACCAAAAGTCTAGACTCCCAGAGGGAAAGCAGTGTTCAGCATAAACCATATTGTTTGTACAAACA
>NW_026670082.1:0-1044 GCF_009828535.3 Hylobates moloch | reverse complement strand
ACATTGAAATCACAGAATATTTTCTCTGACTACAACTAATTTAGAAACTGTTATTTGAAAATCCCCAAACATTTAGAAATGAAATAACACGCCGGGCGCAGTGGCTCACGCCTGTAATCCCAGCACTTTGGGAGGCCGAGGCGGGCGGATCACAAGGTCAGGAGATCGAGACCATCCTGGCTAACACGGTGAAACCCCATCTCTACTAAAAATACAAGAAAAATTAGCCGGGCGTGGTGGCGGGCGCCTGTAGTCCCAGCTACGCGGGAGGCTGAGGCAGGAGAATGGCATGAACCCGGGAGGCGGAGCTTGCAGTGAGCCGAGATCGTGCCACTGCACTCCAGCCTGGGTGACAGAGCAAGACTCCGTCTCAAAAAAAAAAAAAAAAAAAAAAAGAAATGAAATGAAATAACACATTTCCAAATAATAAGTGGGTAAAAGAAGAAATTAAAAGGGAAATTAGAAAATATTTTCAACTGAATGAAGATAAAAATGAATAAACATTTCCAAATTTGTGAAATGTGGCTAAACAATGCTTAGAGATAAATTTATGTTATAGTTTTGAACACTTGTTAGAAAAGACAAAAAATCTAAAGTCAACGATCTAAGCCTTTATCTTAAAAAACTAGAAGAGGGCCGGTGCGGTGGCTCATGCCTGTAATCCCAGCACTTTGGGAGGCCGAGGCAGGCAGATCACGAGGTCGCGAGACAGAGACCACCCTGGCTAACATGGTGAAACCCCGCCTCTACTAAAAATACAAAAAATTAACAGGGCATGGTGACAGGTGCCTGTAGTCCCAGCAACTCGGGAGGCTGAGGAAGGAGAATGGCATGAATCCGGGAGGCGGAGCTTGCAGTGAGCTGAGATCACGCCACCGCACTCCAGCCTGGGAGACAGAGCGAGACTCTGTCTCAAAAAAAAAAAACTAGAAGAGCCAGAAGAGCAAATGGAACCCAAAGGAAGCAGAAAAGAGGAAATAATAAAGAGTAAACAGAAATCAATGAAAAACAAAACAAAATCAATAAAACCAACAACTGGCTCTT
>NW_026670081.1:0-1044 GCF_009828535.3 Hylobates moloch | reverse complement strand
CCACATCAAAAAGATTATGCATCATGACCAAGTGGGTTTCACCCCAGAAATGATGGGATGATTTAACATCTGCAAGTCAATAAATAAGATACACCACATAAACAGAATTAAAATAAATTAAAATAAAAATTAAAATAAAAAAACCATATGATCATTTCAATAGATGCAGTTCAAATAGATGCAGAAAAATCTTTCAGCAAAATTCAGTATCCCTTTATGATAAAAACTCTCAACAAACTAGGCATAGAACTTATCTCAAAATAATAAAAGCCATATATGACAATCCCACAACCAACATCATACTGAATGGGGAAAACTTGAAACCATTCTCCCTGAGAACAGTAACAAAACAAGGATTCCCACTTACACCACTCTTGTTCAGCATAGTTTTGGAAGTCCTAGCCAGAGCAATTAGGCAAGAGAAATAAATAAAGAGCATCCAAATTGGAAAAGAGGAAGTCAAACTATTGCTATTTGCAGATGATATAATCGTATACCAAGAAAATCCTAAAGGCTCCTCCAAAAGACTCCTAGATTTGAAAAACAAATTCAGTAAAGTCTCAGGTTACAAAATCAATGACACACATCGGTAGTACTGCTATACACCAACATCGACCAAGCTGAGAATCAAATAAAAAACTCAATCCCTTTTATAACAGCTTCAAAAGAAAAAAAAAATACCTAGGAATAGACTTAACCAAGGAGGTGAAAGATCTCTACAAAGAGAACTACAAAACACTGCTGAAAGAAATCATAGATGACACAAACAAATGGAAATACATCCCATGCTCATGGATTGGAAGAATCAATACTGTGACAATGACCATCCTGCCTAAAACAATCTACAAATTCAATGCAATTCCCCTTAAAATGCCAACATTATTTTCACAGAACTAGAGAAAACAATCCTAAAATTCACGTGGAGCCAAAAAAGAGCCCAAATAGCCAAAGCAATCAGAACCAAAAAGAACAAATATGGAGGCATCACATTACTCAGCTTCAAATTATACTGTGAGGCTATAGTTACCAAAACAGCATGGTACT
>NW_026670080.1:0-1044 GCF_009828535.3 Hylobates moloch | reverse complement strand
TTTTTGAAACACTCTTTCTGTATAAACTGCTAGTGGACATTTGGAGCACTATGAGGCCTCTCGTGGAAAAAGGAATATCTTCAAATAAAAACTACACAGAAGCATTCTGTGAAACTTCTTTCTGATCTGAGCATTCAACTAACAGAGTTTAACATTACTTTTGATTCAGGAGTTTTGAAACACTCTTTCTGTAAAACTGCAAGCAGACATTTGGAGCGCTATGAGGCCTATCATGGAAAATGGAATATCTTGAAATAAAAACTACACAGAAGCATTCTGTGAAACTTATTTCTGATCTGTGCATTCAACTAACGGAGTTGAACCGTACTTTTGATTGTGGAGTTTTGAAACACTCTTTCTGTGTAAACTGCAAGTGGAGATTTGGAGGGCTTTGAGGCCTACTGTGGAAAAAGTAACATCTTCAAAGAAAAACTACACAGAAGCATTCCGTGAAACTTCTTGCTGGTCTGTGCATTCAATTAACAGAGTTTAACCTTACTTTTGATTGAGGAGTTTTTAAAAACTCTTTCTGCATAAACTGCAGGTGGATATTTGGAGCACTATGAGGCCTATTGTGGAACAAGGAATATGTTTATATAAAAACTACACGGAAGCATTCTGTGAAACTTCTTTCCAATCTGTGCATTCAAGTAACAGAGTTGAACGTTACTTTTGATTGAGGAGTTTTGAAACACTCTTTCTGTATAAACTGCAAGCGGAAATTTGTAGTGCTATGTGGCCTATCATAGAAAAAGGAATTACTTCAAATAAAAACTACACAGAAGCATTCTGTGAAACTTCTTTCTGATCTGTGCATTCAACTAACTGAGTTTAACCTCCCTTTTGATTGTGGAGTTTTCAAACACTCTTTCTGAATAAACTGCAAGTGGACATTTGGAGCGCATTGAGGCCTATCATGGCAAAAGGACTATCTTCAAATAAAAATTACGCAGAAGCATTCTGTGAAAATTCTTTCTGATCTGTGCATTCAACTAAGAGAGTTGAACCTTACTTTTGATTGAGGAGTTTTGAAACACTCTTTGT
>NW_026670079.1:0-1044 GCF_009828535.3 Hylobates moloch | reverse complement strand
GGTGTGGAAATACACAATGCAATATTTGCCTACGTTGTACAAAATTCATTGGGATGGGGGAGTCATCTCACTCATCGTCTGGAATATGAGTTTAAATTTCTGTATGTTGAAAAGTGAAATAGGCTGGGTGTGGTGGCGCACTCTGTAATCCCAGCACTGTGGGAGGCTGAGACAGGAGGGTTGCTTGAGCCCAGAAATTCAAGACCAGTGTGGGCAACATGGGGAGACCCTGTCTTTACAAAAAAAAAAAAATTATCCCAGCATGATGTGCATGCCTGTGGTCTCAGCTACACAAGAGGCTGAGGTGGGAAGATCACTTGGGCCTGGGAGGTCAAGGTTGCAGTGAGCTGTGATCGTGTCACTGCACTCCAGCCTGGGCGACAGAGTGAAAATGTGTTAAAAAAAAAAAAAAGAAAGAAAGAAAAAAGAAAAAGAAAAAGAAAACAAGAAAAAAAGTGAAATAATAGCTCCTTTTCCTTCTTAGAATTATAATGTGTTCTCATCTTAATATACACACAACTCCCACTTGTGCTAACAAACAACAGGGGCTCATTCATCATTCAGCAAATACATCTGATGTGCTTTAGAACAATGTTCTCTTCACTCACAATGATTTGTGATTAAAAAAGAAAAGGATCATTTTTGGACCCCAGTCCATTTGCATGCCCTTGCCTTTGTTTAAGGGGTGAGTGGGTGCATTAGGAAATAAGTACCTTCCAGTCCTTGGCATTTGATGATGTTTCTGTATCTCCCTATTTGTCTCAATTCTGCATATTGTTTCATTTATCTGATTTTTCTAAACCAAAGATTTCTTTGCTAATTCAAATATACAGGTGCTAGAGGCTGCTGGGGAGGGCTGTGTTAACTCCAGAAGTAAATTAGCCTTCAGTAAATTCAAACTAGAAGTTCTTAATTTGGAGGGAATGTGTTAATCATTGAATAACTAGGTCTTGTAGAAGTAAAGCCTACAATTTCTTTGAAACAAATTTCAATTCAGAAAGTATCTCTTGGACACTTCCCGTGTTTGGGAACTTAGGCATAGGT
>NW_026670078.1:0-1044 GCF_009828535.3 Hylobates moloch | reverse complement strand
GCAGTATTATTTACAATAGTTGAAAGGCAGAAGCAATCTAAATGTTTCCTGATTAATGGATAAACAGAATGCGGTATACAGTGTACATATAATGAAATAACCTTCTGTACTAAAAGGAAATTCCGACACACGCTACAGTATGGATGGGTGTCGAGAACACTATACTAAGTGAAATAAGCCAGTCACAAAAGGATAAATACCATATGATAGCACTTATAAGAAGTGTCTGTAGAAACAGAAAGAAGAAGGATGGGTACCAGGGACTAAAACAGGGAGTAGTTGTTCAATGGGTGTAGGGTTTCAGTTTTGCAAGATGAAAATGTTCTGGGGAACTGTTGCACAACACGTGAATATACTTAGTGCTACTAAACTGTACGTTTACAAATGGTTAAGATGGTAAATTTTTATGTGTATTTTATCACAACTAAAAATTTTTTATGTTGTTGGTTCCCTACTTCCTCCAACTTCAGAAATCTTTTCCCAGCATTTTTCACAGGTGGTTACTTGATTTTTCTCGAAAGCATCCAATGATGACTAACTGCAGATGGACTAAATGCCATTGTTAGACAGTAACATTCAATTTTTTAAAAAAGTATTTCTATTTGGAGTTTAAATCCCCTGCTCTGTAGGTAATGAGATACAGATTTGTTGACTGAAGTAATATAGAATAAGTCGACTCCTTCTTCTACGTGACAGACTTTCAAGGATTTGAAGACATTTAGGTCTTTCCTAAGCTAAATGCACAGGACATAGTTCCCAAACCATTTGAGTGTTGTTCTGGGCACCTACTCCTTGCAGACTATGAGATTTTTAACGTCTCAAACACGCTGAATCTCAATTTTATTCATTCATTCGTTTAAACAATCTTTATTAAGCACTGTTATTTTAACCAAGCATTGTCTAAGGTACTAGGGAAATAACATGGAAAAAAACAGACATAGTCGCCACCTGCATAAAGCATGGAATCCAATGGGAGTAATAATAACGAAACAAGCATAACACGAAACTGAGACAGGTGCCCTGAGGTGGAAATTACAGAATTAA
>NW_026670077.1:0-1044 GCF_009828535.3 Hylobates moloch | reverse complement strand
GAATGGAATGGAATGGAATGGAATGGAATGGAATGGAATGGAATGGAGTGAAACGGAATGGAATGAATGGAATGGAATGGAAAGAAATGGAGGGGAATGGAATGCAGTGAATTGGAGTGGAGTTGCATGGAGGGGAAAGGAATGGAATGGAATAGGATGGAATGGAATGGAATGGAATGGAATGGAATGGAATGGAATGGAATGGAATGGAATGGAATGAAAAGGAATGCAATGGAACGGAATGTAGTGGAATGGATTGCCCTATATTGGAAATGAATGGAATGGAGTGGAGTGTGGTGGACTGGAGTGGAATGGGAAGGAATGGAATGGAGTGGAGTGGAGTGGAGTAGATTGGAATAGAGGGGAGTAGATTGGATTCAGGTGCAATGGAAGGGATGAGAATGGAATGGAATGCAATGGATTGGAGTGGAGTTGTGAGGAGGAGAATGGAATGTAATGGAATAGAATGGAATGTTGTCAAGTGGAGAGGAATGGAATGGAATTAAATGGAATGGAAAAGAATGGAAAAAAGGCAGTGGAGTGCAGTGGTGTTGAAAGGAGAAGAAGGGAAGGGAATGGAGTGGAGTGGAATGGAATGGAATGGAATAGAATGGAATGGAATAAAATGGAATGGAAGGGAGTGGACTGGAAAGGAGGCGAATGGGAAGGAATGGAATGCAGTGGTGTGGAGTTGAGTGGAATGCAAAAGAGTGGAGTTGAAATGAATGGAATTTAAAGGAATGGATTGGAGTGGAGTGGATTCTAGTGGAAAAGAATGGAATGGAAAGGAATGGAATGGAATGGATTGGAGTGGATTGGAGGGGAGTGGAGTGGAGAGGAGTGGAGGGGAGAAGAGCGGATTTTAATTGAATGTAACGGAATGGAATGGATTGAAGCCAAGTGCAGTGCATTGTAGTGCAAATGAATGGAATGGAATGGAATCGATTGGAATTGAATGAAATGGAATACAATGGAATGGAATGCAATGGAATGGAGAGGACTTTAATGGAGGCGAATGGGAAAGACTGGAAAGCAGTGGAGTGG
>NW_026670076.1:0-1044 GCF_009828535.3 Hylobates moloch | reverse complement strand
AAAAAGTTAAAAGAATTAATGGTTACAGAGATAGTGACAGAAAAATAGTTTCAGGTGCAGGGGCTCAAACTATCACAGAGATAATGCATGGGCTTTGGGTACCATCCACCGAGCACGTCCCTAGGAGCTGCTGGTGCGGCTTGTCTCAATATCTTATCAGTAAGTGCGTTCCTGGATGTGCTTGGAGTCAGCTTGCACTAGTTAAGTCCTTGAGGAAGGGGGGTGGGTAAGGGGCTGCAAGTGAAGGAGCCAAAATGGAGTCTGTGTGGCTCTCTCAGCTAAGGGAGGGTCAATCAGGTTAAAACAAGGTAGGGCATCAGATTAGTACCTCTCTATATTCTTGATACTTGTTCTTGCTCTGAAGTCTGCTCTGCTGAAATTAATATAGTTACTTGACTTTCCTTCTGATAGATGTTAGCATGATACATCTTGTTGCCTCACTTTACTTCTATCTTATATATCTACATTTATATTTAAAGTGAGTTTCTTGTAAAAAACATATAGTTGGGTTTTATATTTGATCCACTGTGACAATCTTTGTCTTTTCATTGGTGTATTTAAACAATTGACAATTAATGTGACTATTGATATAGTTAAATTAATATGTACCATGTTTTTTCTCTTCTTCATCCCTATTTTTTCTTCTATTCTTTTTTCTGCCTTTTGTCATTGTAATTCAGCTTTTTTTGTGATTCCATTTTATCTACTTTTTTTTTTTTTTAGCATATCAGTGATACTTATTTTGAAACTTTTTAAAATGGGTTGCCCTAGAGTTTGCAATATACATTTGCACTTGTTCCAGGTCCACCTTAAAATAACTTGATACTGCTTCCTAGGCAATGCAAGCACCTTATAATAACACATATTACCAATTTTTCTCTCATCCCTTACATCATTGCTGTCATTCATTCACTTATAATCATATATTTTTGCTATGGTCATTTTGAAAGACAACTATCTGTTATATCACGAAAAAAATAAAATTAAACATTTCAATTTTATCATCACTTATTCCTTCTCTAAAGATCTTTTTTTATGGAGATA
>NW_026670075.1:630-1044 GCF_009828535.3 Hylobates moloch | reverse complement strand
CTCATAGTCCCTCTTATCTATACTTGGTAAACATCTTCTTTCCTGTTTTTGTCTCATCATAACATGGACTGATTTGGGGAAGAACTGCTGTGTTGTCCATTTGGTTTCTTTTTGTTTGTTTGTTTGTTTGTTTAAGATGAAGTCTCACTCTGTTGCCCAGGTTGGAGTGCAGTGGCATGATCTCGGCAACCTCTAACTCCTGGGTTCAAGTGATTCTCCTGCCTCAGCCTCCCAAGTGGCTGGGATAACAGGTGCACACCATCATGCCTAGCTAATTCTTTGTATTTTTAGTAGAGATGGGGTTTCGCCATGTTGGCCAGGCTGGTCTCGAACTCCTGACCTCAAGTGATCCACCCACCTCAGCCTCCCAAAATGCTGGGATTACAGACATGAGCCACCACACCCGGCCCACTT
>NW_026670075.1:0-606 GCF_009828535.3 Hylobates moloch | reverse complement strand
AAAGAAAAAAAAAAAAAAAAAAAAGAAATCAATTGACCTCTATTGCTCCTTAATCAACCTTCCAGGTTAATATAAATTATGGTTGGATTCACTGAGTTACACAGAGTTGTAGCCAGATCTTTGTTCTCTCTGATTTCTCATCATCAAATTAACCACTCACTGGCCTTTAAATGTTATTCTAATGGTACAAGTATTTTTTTTTAATTCTTCACTATTTTAGTTGTCCGATTTTGAATACCATTTAATGTGTTGATTATGTCCTCTAAAGCTCATAGTCCCTCTTATCTATACTTGGTAAACATCTTCTTTCCTGTTTTTGTCTCATCATAACATGGACTGATTTGGGGAAGAACTGCTGTGTTGTCCATTTGGTTTCTTTTTGTTTGTTTGTTTGTTTGTTTAAGATGAAGTCTCACTCTGTTGCCCAGGTTGGAGTGCAGTGGCATGATCTCGGCAACCTCTAACTCCTGGGTTCAAGTGATTCTCCTGCCTCAGCCTCCCAAGTGGCTGGGATAACAGGTGCACACCATCATGCCTAGCTAATTCTTTGTATTTTTAGTAGAGATGGGGTTTCGCCATGTTGGCCAGGCTGGTCTCGAACTCCTG
>NW_026670074.1:0-1044 GCF_009828535.3 Hylobates moloch | reverse complement strand
TTCCATGCCATTCCATTCCATTCCAATCCATTTCATTCCATTTCATTTGATTGTGTTTCATCGCACTCCATTCCATTCCATTCCTTTCTGTTCCATTCATATCCACTCCATTCCATTCCTTAGCATTCCACTGTAATCCACTGCTCTAGACAACATTCCTTTCTTCTCCATTCCACTCCACTGCTCTCCACTACACATTTTTCCATTCCATTCCATTCCATTTCATTCCATTCCTTTGCATTCCATTCCATTCCATTCCATTCCGTTCCATTCCATTCCATTTCGTTCCGTTCCATTCCATTCCGTTCTATTGAACTCCGTTCCTTTCCATTCCATTCCATTCCGTTCCGTTCCATTCCATTCCATTACATTCCACACTATTCGTTTCTTTTCCGTTCTTTCAACAAGTTCTCAATCTCTCACCCTGGCTGGATTACAGTGGCACAATGTCAGCTCACATATTATTTCACCGTTCTATTCATTCTATTCCATATCATTCCATTACATTCCATTCCATTCCATTCCATTACATTACATTCCACTCCATTACAGTCCATTCCTTTCTGTTCCGTTACATTGCTCTCCTTTCCATTCCATTCCACACCATTCAATTCCAACCCATCCCATTCCATTCCACACCATTCAGTTCTATTCTTTTCCATTCAATTCCACAGCATTGTATACTATTTCTTTCTTTCAACAAGTTCTCAATCTGTCAACCTGGCTGGATTGCAGTGGCAAAATGTCATCTCACGTTTTATTTCACCTTTCCATTCCGTTCCATTTCATTCCATTTCATTCCATTCCCTTCAATTTCATTCCATTCCGTTCCATTAGATTCCATTCAACGCCCATCCATTCCATTCCATTCCATTATATTCTATTGCATTGATTTCATTCCATTCTGTTCCTTTCCTTTCCTTTCCATTCCATTCAGTTCCACACTACTGTATTCAATTAGTTTCTTTCAACAAGTTCTCCTTCTGTCACCCTGTCTGGATTGCGGTGACACATTGTCAACTCACATTTTATTTCAGTGTTCCA
>NW_026670073.1:0-1044 GCF_009828535.3 Hylobates moloch | reverse complement strand
GGAGGCTCAGCCCTGCTGGGGAGGTGTGAGCAGACCCGCCTGCACTGTGAGCCCGCACAGGCCATCCCCTGACACTCAGACACGCAGAGACATGCACAGAGACACACACACACAGAGAAACGCACAGAGACACACACACACACAGAGAAACGCACAGACACACATGGACATGCACAGAGACACACACAGAAGTGAACAGACGCAGACACACACAGACATGCACAGACACGCACAGAGACAAACACACAGAAGTGCACACACACACAGACACACACAGACATGCACAGAGACACACACACACAGAAACGCACAGACACAGACACGCACAGACACACACACAGATGTGCACAGAGACACACATATAGACACACATGCACATGGATGCACAGACACACACAGGCAAACACAGACACACACACAGACAGACACATAAAGACACACATAGACATGCCCACACACAGGCACCCCCTCCCGCAGGTCACGCTCGGAGCCCCACGTCATGAACCTGCCTCCCCTGTTGCTCCACACCGGGCCACCGCTGCCCGACCAGAGCCTGGACCACCTGCTCAGCCCTGTCAGTGTGGACGAAGGCCTTGTCCTGGGGGTGACAGTGAGCCCGGCCCTCTGCACACTTGTCCACACCTCACCCCTGTCCACGCCACACCTCTGTCCACACTACACACCTGTCCACCCCACACACCTGTCCACCCCACACACCTGTCCACATTACACACCTGTCCACCCCACACACCTGTCCACCCCACACACCTGTCCACACTACACACCTGTCCACCCCACACACCTGTCCACCCCACACACCTGTCCACACTACACACCTGTCCACACCACACACCTGTCCACACCACACCTGTCCACACCACACACCTGTCCACACTACACGCCTGTCTGCATCACACACAACCACACACCTACAGCTCATCCACCACTCACTGCACACACGCTTGCACCTCACACACTCATGCTCACGCTCACACACTAACACACACATTCTCCCACCTGTTGCCAAGCTCACACTCACACGTG
>NW_026670072.1:649-1044 GCF_009828535.3 Hylobates moloch | reverse complement strand
TGATTTTGTTGGAAGATGTTCCTTTTTCCATTACAGGCCCCTTAGTGCTCCGAATGTCCTCTTGCAGTTTCTACAGAGAGTTTCAGAACTGCTCAATCAAAAGCAAGCTTATACTCTTTTAGTTGAATGCACAGCAATGAAAGGACTTTCGCAGACTGCTTCTCTGTAGTTTTTATTTGAAGATATTTCTTTTTCCACTATAGGCCCCTTAGCCCTCCGAATGTCCACTTGCAGTTTCTACAGAAAGAGTGTTTCAGAACTGCTGAATCAAAAGTAACTTCAACACTCTTAGTTGAATACACAGAACAGAAAGAAGTTTCACCGAATGCTTCTGTGTTGATTTTATTGGAAGATCTTCCTTTTTCCACTAAGGGGCCTATAGTGGAAAAAGGAAG
>NW_026670072.1:0-549 GCF_009828535.3 Hylobates moloch | reverse complement strand
TGCAGTTTCTACAGAAAGAGAGATTCAGAACTGCTCAATCAAAAGCAAGTTTTAACTCTGTTAGTTGAATGTACAGAACCCAAAGGAGTTTCACAGAATGCTTCTCTGTAGTTTTTATTTGTAGATATTCCTTTTTTAACTATAGGCCCCGTAGCACTCCGAATGTCCACTTGCAGTTTCTACATAAAGAGTGTTTCAGAACTGCTGAATGAAAAGGAAAATTCAACTCTGTTAGTTGAATGGAGAGAACAGAAAGAAGTTTCACAGAATGCTTCTGTGTCGTTTTTATTTGAAGATATTCCTTTTTCCACTACTGGCCCTTTAGTACTCTGAATGTCCACTTGCATTTTCTCCAGAAAGTGTGTCTCAGAACTGCTCAATCAAAAGGAAGATTCAACTCTGTTAGTTGAATGGACAGAACAGAAAGAAGTTTTACAAAATGCTTCTCTGCAGTTTTTATATGAAGATATTTCTTTTTCCACTAACGGCCCTTTGGTACCCTGAGTATCGACTTGCAGTTTCTACAGAAAGAGGGTTTCAGAACTGCTC
>NW_026670071.1:0-1045 GCF_009828535.3 Hylobates moloch | reverse complement strand
GGTATGGGAAGGAATAGAATGAGGTAGAGAGTAGTCGAGTGGAGAGGATTGCAGTTGAATGTAATGTAATGTAACGTAGTGTATGTAATGTAACGTAATATAATATAATGGAATGGAATGGAATGCAGTGGAGTCGACAGCTGTGAGGTGGAATGGAGTAGATAGGAATGGATTGGAGTGGAGTGCAATTGAATTGAATGGAGTCGAGTGGAGTGGAATGGGAAGGAATGGGGTGGAGTGGAGTGGAGTGTTTTCGAGTGGAATGGAATCAAACAGAAGGCCGTGGATTGCAGTGGAGTGGACTGGAATGGAATGGAATGGAGTGGAGTGGTTTGGAGGGCTGTGCTATGGAATGGAGTGTAGTGGAGTGCAGTGGATGTAAGAGGAATGAAATAGATTGAAGTGCAGTGGATTGAAGTGGAGTGTAATGGGATGGAGTAGAAAGGAATAGAGTGGTGTGGAGTGAAGGGGAATGGAATGGAATGAAATGGAAAGGAGTAGATTAGAGAGTAGTTGAATGTGAAGAAATGGAATGGATTAGAGTGCATAGTAGCGGAATGGATTGGAGTGGATTTGAGTGGAATGGAATAGAATGGAATGGAGCGGCATAGAAAGGAATGTAATTCGGTGTATTGGAGTGGAGTGGAATGGAGTGGAATGGAATGGAAGAGAAGAGAATGGAATGGAATGGATTCTAATGGCATGGAGAGGAATAGAATGTAGAGCAGTGTGGTGGAATGGAATAGAAAGCAATGGAGTCGAATGGAGTGGGGAGCAATGGAATGGAATGGAATGGATTGGAATGGAATGGAGTTGAGGGGAGTGGTATGGGAAGGAAAGGAATGGAGTGGAGTGGAGACGAGTGGAGTGGAGTAGAGAGATTCGAGTTGAAGGGAATGGAATGGAATGGAAAGGAGAGGAGTGTAGTGGAGTGGAAAGAGCTGTAATGGAGTGGACTTGAGTAGAGTGGAGTGTAGTGGAGTGGCATGGAGTGCAATACAATGGGATCCAATGGAATGGAGTGGAGAGCAGAGGAGTGGAGAGG